>NW_028270177.1:4290776-4585776 GCF_037043375.1 Chiloscyllium plagiosum | reverse complement strand
TGCAAATGTAAGTTCACGTGTTCTTTTCAATAATGATGTTGTCTTTGTCTCCTTTTTTTTCATGGTTTCCAAAGCTGTGGAGCTGCTGATTCTAGCACATGACTGCTTTAGCCTGACCTGTCACATGGAGGGGATTAGTCGAGTGTTGCAAGCTGCACGCCACCTCAGTCATAAACACCTCGCACCCAAAGAAGCATACAGCCTCATGGTATGTGCCTAGGAAACCGCTGCTGTATAAACAAAAGGAAAATCTCAAAACTGATTTAATTCAAGTCTGTCTTTTTCTTTTCTAAAAGCAAGATTTGTCATACTTGAGTGCAGACATGAATTGATTTTGACTTATTTATTGTCGCATGTATTTTGTTCCGATATACAGTGACACAGGTTATATAGTGTTGCCACTCTCCGGTACCATCTTAAAACACAGAAAAATAAACCGATCCAATAGAATTTAAAGGCAGAAAATTGAAGAAAGTGTGCTCAACTTTATAGTCCTTGTTGTTAAGTGCTCTGCCATAGGCCTTCACCCCACTGCCACTGCTAGGGCAGAAGTTGCCACTCTTCGCTACCATCTCGCCTCCACTGAGGCCCTCGCCATCACGAATCCTCGCTGAACCTCTCCATGATCCAAACCCAACTCTACCAGTAGCATGAGTTTGCTTGGGGCCCACACAGATGCCAAGTTCATAGAGAATGATAGGAGGCCATTTGATCCATTTATACCATGCTGGTGTTGTGAAAAAGTTATCCGATCTTATTCCTCTGTGCTCTCCCTATCGCTCTTAATTGGTTTTTCATCTTTAGGTATAACATGGTGATTAGGAATTCTTCAGGATGCTTTCCAGCTTCTGGGGAAAGTATTGACTACTGGAATATGGAGACCACTAATTTCGGACAATCCAAAATTGTGTAATTCCTAACACAATGCTTGTCAAAGAAGCTAATGTATTCCTGGATTCTTGCAGCATGTACACATCCCTTGTCCCTGAATGGTCTTAGTCTCCGTGCACCAAATTTCTTTTAAAACTTTAAAAAGTGGAAACTTCATAACCTGCCATATCAGTAACATAACTGTTACTTTGTGGTTGAGGATATATTAGTTCTTCGTTTGAACTTCCTATACATCAGCTTGATACTTGCATATCTCCCTAGGCACAATGCTGTCTCTGTTCTTGTGCCATGTGCACCTTTTTAAATTCAAAATCTAATATCACCACAGTCTGTTGCTGAGACAACAGAAAGTACTGTTGCATTTCCTTGGAAAGCAATATCCTGAAATGGATCAGCTTTCTTTACTTCCTTCCCAAATCTGTGTTGATGTATGTTTTCACTGAAACAGATGTCACCTGGCTCAGTTAATAACTCTGAGCCCAGTGAGGTTTGCGAGTGAAGCACTATCCTAAGAGTTTCAGCACAGGCTTTATACTTACTATATAATGCAATACTGAGGGAAGTGCTGATGTTAAAACTGAATCTCAAATGCTGACAAGGACTTCCGCTTGAGAAGTTATGATACAGGAGGTCTGTATCATAATTAGAGTCTCCTATAAACTGGGCTTTATGTACAGCAGCATCAATATATATCCCTTAAATACACAAGACTGTATTGGGTATCCCACATAATGTTAGGCCATATTTCTGAGTTCCTTTGAAAGGTTCTAAACGGTTCACAGTACGATTTGTTTCCATGTAAGATAACATAGGAGTGGCAGTGTTTAGAAAACTCAAAATGTAGAATCAATCCACAGAGATTTAAAGTCCCCATATAAATCATGTTTCATTTTATATATTTGATAGCCTTGTATGTGAATGTAAAGGAAATGATGTCCATTACGCCAGGCCGAGCAGTGCAAATGATAGAAATTCAAATTGAGGTCAGGGTCTTTATGGAGAGGCCTTTATGTCTCTGATGTTCATTTTGAACAGTTAACCATCTTAATACCAAGCATTTCCAATACATCAACCATTCTAGATAAATAGTTAGTCTCATTACAAATTTGGGAAGTTGCGCACACCAGCATTTCAAGAATTGACTGTTCAGTCACTGGGTAATCTCTGATCTAAATAACTTACCTGTGTCGGCCATGACATTTAATGAGATTGATCAACTCATTGAAAATGTAAACACCTGACAAGGTCACACAATCTACCAGCACTCTTTGAAGAAGTAATGAGCAAGTTAGACAAAGGGGAGCCAGTGTATGGGATCGATTTGGATTTCCAGAAGGTGGTGGCGCACAGGAGGCTGCTAAATTAGAGCTCATGATGTTAGGAATCTGATTGAATCTTCCAGAATACTGAATGGCCTGGATAGAGTAGATGTGGAGATGATGTTTCCACTGGTAGGAGAGACTTGGATCTGAGGGCACAGCCTCAGAGTGAAGGGTCAACCCTTTGGAACTGAGATGCGGAATTTCTTCAGCTGTAATGCGTGAATCTTTGGAATTCATTGCCACAGAAGGCTGTGGAGGCCAAATCTTTGAGTGTACTTAAGCCAGAGATTCTTGATTGGTAAGGGGATCAAGGGTTTTGGGGAGAAGACAGGAGAATGGGGTTGAGAAACATATCAGTCATAATCAAAAGTTGGAGCATACCGGATGGGTCGAATGGCCCAAATCTGCCCTTTTTAAAATTCATTCATGGGATGAGGATGTTGCTGGCTAGGCCAGCATTTATTGCCCACCCTTACTTGTCCAGAGGGCAGTTAAGAATCATCAGCATTGCTGTGGGTCTGAAGTCATGTGTAGGCCAGGCCAGACAGGGATGGCAGTTTCCTTCCCTGAAGGACAGTCAACCAGATGGGTTTTTTTGGACATTTGACAATGGATTCTTTATCATTCGACTCTCTTCCAGAGAATTCAAAATTCCACCATCTGCCATGGGGGGGGGGTTCGAATCTGGGTCCCCAGAATGTTAGCTGGGTCTCTGGATTAACAGTCCAGTGATAATATTGCAAGACCATCGCCTCCCCTTTATAGTCTAAATGGTTCTGTGTGTCATCCATTTCACTGACAGTGTGTTTACTTAATGCTGCAGCTTGCCAATTGTCCCTGTCTACTTAAATTGATGTCTTTAAACTTATACATATTTACGGCACAGAAGGGATGCTTTTGGCCTGTTGTGTTCATGTTGGTCAACAAAGATCTGATTAACGTAATCCCCGTTTCCAACTTGTATAACCCTGGAGGCTATGGCTGATCTCGCCCCTGCCTGAACTCCACTTCCTTGCCCACTCTCCATAATTCTTTAACCCATTACTAATTAAAAATCTGTATATCTCCTCCTCAAATTTACTCAATGTCATGGGGGAATGAATTCCACAAATTAAAGATTATGTCGGTCTATTCCAGAAACAGTCTAACGTTCCTCCCTCAATTCGTGATACCAAAAATTTGACTGTAACAAGTCCAGGATTCCAATTCACTGTGTAATGTTTCCAAATAGTTCAATACTCCATGAATTCCCATATATAGGAAACTATTTCACTGATGAGAGGATTTTGTGTTCTGATGGACATGTATGTGATTATGTAGAGTTTTCAGTCCGTACATGAGTTGTACTTTAATTGAGAGAGAGAGGTTTAAATGTGCATTATTAAGAGAACGAACAGCGGTGTGAATATCCTTCTCTCCCCCCAGGTCCGGCTGGTGACTGGCATTGGCCGATACAATGACATGACGTATATATTTGACCTGCTACATGAGAACCATCGGTTTGAAATGCTACTGAGGAAAAATGTTGAATCAGTAAGTGAGGGCTATCTGGGGAAGTAAACTGGGAAAGTAGTTAACCTGCTTCATCTGTGATTTCCCCTCCCTCTCTGCCACAGCAATTTGTCAAGAATCTTTCTTTTCCCTTCTATAATTTGTGTTCATTGCTATTTTCCTTATTTGTTCTAAAGCACACAGGTTCCGAGTTTAAACACCTCACCCACATAAGGGCACATTTACAGGGTTGGTGATGTCTTCAGGATAGGGACCTTTAGAGTTGTCATTTTCCAGATAACATGTTCAGCCAGAATTCTGGCCTGTTCAATGGAAGCAGAAAGACAATGGAATTGGTGTTTGGGAATAAATCAAACTTTTTCTTATTTTTCTTTGTGGATGTTTGCAATATTGGCCCAGCTGTATTTATTGCCCATCCCTATTTATCCTGAGCGATATGAATCACCATGTAGTGTAGGGCTGGAACCTTTTTAAAAATGGGTTGAATGTTGTGTTTTGCTCATTCCCAATGCTTTAAGAAGTGGTAAACAACTGCAATTCATGTAGAGATGGTGGAATTTCAACTGGAACTTTGAATTATGATACTAGTGGCATAATCACTGAGCCTGTATAATGGTGTCAAAATGTTGGTCAGATCTCGATTTGTAGGGATTGTCCAGTCACTTTGGCTCACCATTGGCTCCCAACAACCTGCTGCCTTGTTTTCATCTTGCAGAATGGAGACCTGAAGACAGCTTTGCTAGATTACATCAAACGTTGTCTCCCTGGGGATAGTGAAAAACACAACATGGTGGCTTTTTGCTTCAGTATGTGTCGTGAGATTGGGGAAAACCACGAGGGTGCAGCCCGTGTACAACTTAAAATCATCGAGTCGCAATCCTGGGGTGAGTAGCCAGTGGGGAAGCTGCTTTGTCTCCTGTTTCTAAAGTTTTATAATAATGCATCGAACATCACTGTTTGCACTTTGCACACAATTGGGAAATTATCTCCATGAATGAGCTCACAATTCTGCTGATCGGATTACAAAGCACTTTCTACCAAGACACTCCTGAGCCATTGCAGATTTAAAATCTTCCTTGAACCTGCGAGTCATTCAGTACAGAAACAGACCCTTCGGTCCAACTAGTCCATGCTGAACATAATCTCAAGCTAAACTTGTCCCTTCAAGCTTTTCCTGATCATGTACTTACCCAAATGTCTTTTAAACTTTGTAACTGTGCTCCCATCCACCACTTCCTCAGCAAGTTCATTCCACACAAACCAACCTGTGTTTTAAAAAAAATTGCCCCCATGTCTTAAATCTCTCTCCTCTCTCCTTTAAAAATATACCCCCAGTCTTGAAATCCCCCATCCTAGGGAAAAGACTCCCACCATTTACCCTATCTACACCCCTCATTACTTTATAAACCTCTATAAGGTTACCTTTCAACCTCCCAGCCTATCCAACCTGTCCTTTTAATTCAAACTCTCTATACCCAGTAACATCCCAGTGGATCTCTTCTGAACCTTCTCCAGTTTCATAATATCCTTTCTGTAACAGGGTGACCCTATTTAAATTAATCCTTATTGGAGGAAGTGCCCCAGATTCAGAAGGGCACTAGTGCAGACCCTTCGCCATTGAAGGATGGAATGCCACTGGGATTGTGTTGCCCTTTGAAAGATTTCCCTCGGCGGGGGGGGGAGTGAGTATAGGCTGTGCAGTTAGGCAGCATCACGGAATAATCATTTCCCTTTTTTCTCTTCCTGTGCTGTAACAAACATTGTGTATTTGAAAGGGGTTACTGAACCATTGTAATTGGATGTGCACCTGGGTAAATGGAATGCAGTTTGAACTTCCTTAACCAGCACAAACGGTGGGATTCTCCCTGAAGACCTGAGGGTGATTTTTTAAAAATGTACTCACTCTTGGGATGTAGGCATCACTGGCTGGATTGGCATTTATTGCCCTTTTCTAGTTGCCCATGGGAAATTGGTGAAATACCTTTTTTAAGCCACTACAGTTCATTTGCTAAAACAAAACCAAACAGGGGACAGTTTTATGGATGAGGCTCCATCCAGAGAGTCACCTTCTAACCCAGTATTTCTTTCCTGGGAAAACACTGAGCACAAGTGTTTTGAGATTTCCCACCATTATCTGTGCTAGTAGTTTGCATTGATCTATCCTCTGGAAGTTCAATCACCAAATGCTGAGTCTTTTGTGTTCTTACTCTGTGAAGGTGTAGTTTTATTCCAAACCTTAGGAAAATCCTTTTTGGGAATTTGGCTTTTAAATTGGAAATGCTTTGATGGAGTGGAGAAGCAGAAGATAACTATTTAATGCTGGAAAATGTTGCACAAATAAACTTTGATTCCAGTTGTGTTTTACAGTTTTATCAGTAGAGCAACTGAAGTATTTTTTTGAATAATAATTATATTTATTTAGATAATTTTAGTTCTATTGTTAGCGCAACTGTTGCAAATAAACTGAAGTTTCAGAACCCCTCTGCTTATGTATAATGTAGAAAAACAACTCAATCTCAATTCTGACGCATGACTTTGAGATTCTCTGAGTCTTGCTGCTTCCACTTTGTTACATTTTCCTGTTTGTCTGTTTCAGAGGTGACTCCTGAATTGAAGAAATCTCTGGTGAAAGTCTTGAATTTTTTGAAAGATGCTGCTGAGAGCTACTCAAAGGTTTGAATGTTTAGAGCTCAGTTGTGAAGTGTATTTAATGTACTGTCTATTGTTGCAAGTAGATGAATATGTTCACACAGTGCCTTGGGTTACATTGTGAATTGTTTTTGAAGTGCAGAAACTCTGTTTGAAAATGCAATGATAGTTTAACAAGCACCAAGCTGAACAATCAATTTGTGGTTCTTACTGAGTGTTGAATGTTGATCAGGACAGTGGCAGAACATCCTCTTCCTCCTCAGATAATTCTGGCATTTCCATTAAGTCCATCTGAGCGTTAGGTTTAATGTCTCATCCAAGTAATAGATATTTACAATGGAAAATTATACTGATATTACATTGTGCAGTGAAACGTGCTACAGGCTGACTTTCAGATCTAGGAATTTAAGGAGACCGCAGAAGATTGAATCCCCGTATGCCACTGGATCCTAGTTGCAATCATTAGATATTGTTGGCTGTTTTATACCAGAAGTGTCAATGAACACCACTGTTCAAGACTGGATTTATTTGGGCAAATGTTTCTCATGTAAGGTTCATCTTGGTACTTGAGATTTATTTCTTTAAACGAAATGTGCGTACAGAGTTGGGGTGGCACAGTGGTTAGCACTGCTGCCTCTTAGCAGTTCGTTTCTCCCTTTGGGTGACTGTGTGGAGCTTGCACACACTGTGTGGGTTTCTTCTGGGTGCTCTGGTTTCCTCCCACAGTCCAATGATGTGTAAGTTAGGTGGATCGGCCAGTTAGGTTGCCCATAGTGTCCAGGGATGTACAGGCTAGGTGGGTGAGCCACAGAGAATGCAGGGTTACAGAAATGGGGGCGGAAACGGAGAGATTCTGGATGGGATGCTGTTCAGAGGGTCAGTGTGGACTCAATGGGCTGAATGGCCTGCTTCCACTCTGTAGGGATTCTAAGTGTCTCTCCTCTTCCAGCAAGAGCTCCAATTCCTACATCCAGAAAAACTTCAAAATTGTTGAAATTCTCACTTTGGTCATTTTTTTTCCTCAGCATTACGATGTTGTTGCACATGCAGCAAATTCGGATTTTCTAACACCTACAATTTGCATTTCATGACAAGGCAGCAGTATTATCAAACACTGTCAGCTATGGAAGGAGACATTAGGGCGAGTGACTAAACGCATGAAACAGTTTGAAAAACAGTTTATACAGAGGATGCTGAGAAGGATTGTAGAGCTTAGGCACTAGTTTGTTGTGGGGCACTAATGGCACTGATGAAAATGATGCTAGCGGATGTGGGAGTGGAGTTTTGCTTATTTATGCCCATCATTTAGGGATGGGGTAGAAGGCAGGAGGTTGGAATGATATTTGGAAAGAAAGTATGTAGCATTCTCTGACCATTACGTAATATCATCAGCATAATGGTGGCAATCTGACTACCCGCCATCTTAGAATCCAGTTAAACCACTGGAAGGGCAAATATAGGATCTCTCTCCTTTATTCGGACATTTCATGAATGGTTGAAGGCCCCTCCATCACAAGGGCTTACCACCAGGTAAATCCTAGCAACCTCCCAGTGGTGGTGATGTGGGGGCAGGGAGCTTTGCTTCTTGGACACTTTCTCCTTAGACTGGGCTCCCAGCTACATTGAGTGCCCACCTTGTCTAAAATGCCACCTGCTCTCAGGCAGGGTTAGAGGAACATGCAACCTGCAGCATTCTGACGTGTGTGTGGATGGCATTTTAAAAAAGTAACCCTAAGTTTACATTGCAAGGAGTTCTGGGCTTGAAGTTGGACAACTGTCAGAATGTACAGTGTGTTTTATCATTGCAGTTTCTCTCTTCACCCCATTCTAGTTGTGTGATGTCCCCACAGTTCACAAGCCTGCAATAGGGACAGTAATGCAGATGTGAAAACAGTTAGTACATTACCCTTCAGAAGTACTTCATTAGCTGAAAGGGACTTTTGAACATTTGAGTTCAGGAAATTCCATGTTCGTGAGTTATTTTTAAATAATGTGGAGGTTTCATGACATTATTAGGAAACTGTGGGTTCCAAAATGGATAGAGCCAAATAAAGCTTTTGGTTTGGTTTGTATTTCTGTATTATGTAGATGAGGAAGAGCATAAATAGTTTGTTATACTTTTAAGTCCTGAGAGTGGTTTTTGGTTGTCTGGAAACTTATTTACAGGCATGTACATTAGACTTTAAAAGAGAGACTCCCATGAAATGAATACTATAGTGCTTTAGAAATTAGGGTAGGAGTAAACGGTTAGAATGCTGAGTGTCCTACAACACAGAGACAAAAAGAAAACCATCCAGAATATTAGTGAGTGTGCAGGTCTCTTTTAAGGAGAGAAGCTCCCATCAGAGAAACGGGACAGAGGAGCCGTGATGCAGTTTAAAATGTCCCCAAACAATCAGGGCAGAGGGAAATAAGTCCTGAGTAGTTTTAATGTCATTACACGAAAGTCTTCAGACACAGAGGGCTGTGTGAGAGAGGTTTAAGATTCATGTTCACAAATAAGGAGCTGTGCTTTAGACATTTGTTTAAGCATTGTGGGAAGAGGTAATAACTAAAGAAACAGCATTGTTGAATTCAATAATTTGCTGACAAGCCCAATTACAACTTTAATATGGAAGCATATAATGAGTGGAAGAGAGACTGGATAAGATAAACAGAATCCTGAAGATCAAAAGTCCAGATCATGAGTTGCAAAACTCTCCTGGTATTCCCAGTTACAGCAATCTAATTTCCATTTCTGTTTATAATCTTAATAAAGAAAAATATGTGATCTCTTAGAATGTAACATCATCTGTTTCTGTTTTCCACTATTGTGTGAGGTGAACTTTGATGCAGCCTCGTGACCGCTTTGGTAAACAATGTACGAAAATGGAACTTGGGGTCTATTAGACCAGATTTCACTTCAGGGTCAGAGTTGTATGGAGTTACCATCTGCTACGACCATAACAATTTTGATACACAAATCCATAGATCCACACATCAGAAATAAAATATTTAATTTTTATGGTATTTGATGGATTCAAACTTGCTAATCCACTAACTGCCTTGTCCTGTTTCCCCAGAAATTGTCACCTAACCTAGTGTAAGCCTGTACCTATCCTAGGAAATTATACACTGAGATTTAATTTAGATATTTTGAAAGCAAACAATTCATTTAATTATAGTATTTGATAATCTTCAGACCTGTTTCTATCTGAATTCTGTGAAGACCCAAGTGACATTAAGTCTAACATTTGAAGCGATTGTTTAAAGTGAATCTGTATGCTTCTTGAATCACTTATCACTCTGAAACACACTGTTATCCTTCTGATCAGTATCTCTGAGCTTCCTGAATTAAAGACAAGCCGCTGGCTCTTCACTTTATGGCTGCAGCAGTCTACAAGCTAGAAATACTGGAAATAAGTAACAAGACCTTGGAGCACTGTTCGTGACCTCAGGGCATTCTGAAGTGTTATGCAAAGCCATCTGAAGTACTGGAGTACTATAGTGTTGGTCTAAGGATAAATACTTGACAGAATATGGGGAGGAACCTCCCTTCTCCTCTTTGAGATTACACTGTGGGATGTTTCAATGTCTGCAGAGAAGCAGATTTAACATCTCACTGAAAATATACAGAACCTCAAACATCAACCTGAGTTTGGAGGTTGCTCGTGATAAATGCTTTGGTTTTGTTTCGAGTCAAAGAGTATGGTGCTGGAAAAGCACAGCTGGTCAGGCAGCATCCAAGGAGCAGGAGAGTCAACAATTCTGGGACCTTCAATAGAAAGGACTTATGCCGTAACTCCACTCTCCTGCTCCTCGGATACTGCCTGACCGGCTGTGCTTTTCTAGCACCACACTCTGACTCTGATTTCCAACATCTGTAGTCCTCACTTTCTCCTTTTGATGGGAGTGCAGAAATTAGGCATTAAGTGCTTAAACCCTCACACAAATTTTCCAATGGGTAGTTTGATTCAATTTTAATTCTTCACAGTGAGTGACATCGTTCCATCAGAGCTCTTGTTTATCAGATAACCCGCAATGGAGGTGCATCTCATTCATTTCGTAGAAGGCATGTACACGGAATTTCTAACTACAGACGGTCAGAACTTCTCTCTTTCTTTCGCGTTATGGTGGGAGATCAGAAATCTCCATGGAAATTCTCCTGCTATAGATTAAAACGATTTCCATTGAAGACTTGTGTCCCCTGCAACATCTTTAATTTTCTTGCTGGCTGGAAACAGCTTGTCTATGTGAATAAAACCACATCTTGTACATTAATGTCCTTTCTGAAAGCAGATGGCTCATTAGGAGACAGCCTAATAATATTGTACTTATTGTAAAGTTCGTATGGATTAAAGAAGCAATTCAAGGATCATTGGCTGTGATCATCCAGATTCACGTTTTATTTTGTGTACTATTGCATGAGCTTTAAATTGGTAACCTGTTTATTCCAATCAACCACTTCAGCCATTAGCTGAAAATATTTCCTGAAAATGACGTCTCGTGAAACTGGTGCCTTTGGTCCATGATGCAACCTTTGTACATTGTCCTTGGGTTTTACAGTGGGACAGTACTGTCCTTTTAAATTGCTATTAGATGTCTGCCTTTTTTGTTCTGTCTCATTCCTGGTTTAGGGAAGTTCCTCTATGCATCCTTGTGGTGGTGATCTGTGGAATTGGTTTAGTGTTGTCCTGATCACCCTTCCCAGCTTATGGATAATTGAAAATGTGGGTCCAGTTATTGAAGTGATGACTTGCATTTGGAAAGCATTCCAAGTCAGCTTGTTAGCTCCTCCCCATTCTGTTAAAAAGATGCAATGTCCTGAAGCATGGCAGGACAGGACCAGATTGTTGAGGATGATGGTGTCTAATAAGAGAGGATTGCTGAAGCTAAATAATATCTAATTTATGTTAAAGTAATGAGTTTGAGAATTTAAACAGCTCTCAGGTGCCTTCTTCCTCTTCCCCTTCCCAGGATTCGTGTATCCGACGTGCCTCTCAGTGTGTGAAACTTGCCAAACTGGTCACTCTGCAGCTCCATCTCCTAAACAACAATCAGGACGTGCAATTAATTAACCTCCAGAGAAATGATCTGATGCCATGTATCCTCTCCTTGCCGAGGTTCTATCAGGTACTTTGAAAGAATTGTTCCATTGGACAGTTTGTAAATCTGGTAGCGCTCATCCATGGGAGAGTTTTGATAATTTTTTAAAATCATAAGAATGAAAATACCCAAATCTATGTTTTGAATTTCAGATCTTTTAGATAGCTCACCCCCTGAGCTTGTTGGCCCTAGAACCTGAATAAAGCCGTAGGCTAACATATCAGCTATTGAAACTAGCTAATGAATGGTAATCCCATTTCTCTGATAAATCCACAACATCAAATGATGCCAGATACATGTTTTTCTCAAAATCACAAACTTTGTTGGAAGTAGGAAGTCAAAATGGTGTACATGTGGAAGTCCCTACCTGGTCCTTTTTCACAGGCTCGTGGCATGTTGGATGCAGTGAGAGAAAATATCACTTGGAGCTTGTTTTGCAAGAACATCCTCCCACCCCCTCAAAAAAAACACTTAAAAAGTTTTCCATAAGCAGAAATAAATGGCAACTTTGGGCCAGAAGTGGCAGAATTTTCAGCTGAATTCTGTTCAGTGGTCCTAGCAGAGATGTTAACCTCTCCTCTCCCCTCCCAGTTTCCTGTCACCCTGCCACTGAGAGAACAGAGACACAGCTAATGCCATTGTGCGTTTGGAAGCTAAGAATGACAAAAAGCAACATTTGAGTGTCTGAAGAAAAATATTCACAAAGAACAAAAATAATTACATGCTTGCAGCGGTGGAACAGAGTCTGAACAGGCTGCTGCATGTGAGGAAGTGTAGTCATGGTAGTTGTGGGAGTCAGTGGACATGAATATTCAGAGTCTTCTGCCCAAATGCATAGGGAGAAAAAGGAAGGGGAAGTATCATTGATGGACCAGGTTAAAATGAGAGAAGAGCAGAAATTGGAAACAAAGTTGATACTTTTTCAGAAGGAGCAGGAAATTGCATGTCTTCAGTGAACCGACGCATTATAAAAAGATTGGAGAGAGGGAGCCTGTGAGAGACAGGAACAAGAATAGCCAATAGAAAGACTAGAATAACATGCAGGGACCCGAGCAACAGTTTTTCTTTTATTTGGAGAAAGTGAGATTTGTTCTCATACTTGACCACAGCAGTACTCCTAAGATGTTATTATCTCTTCTTAGTTGTGGAATCCCCACCAGCATGTTTGACAGACCTAAATCCCATCTGACCTATTCTTGCTGTGGTTCTGTTCTGTGCTTCCACTCCCTCAGCAAAAGAAACCCAAAGAACTAGAAATCAGAACCACAAACGGTAGGACTGGCAGCATCTATGGAGAGAAAGCAGAATTAACTCTTCAGAACAGATGCTGCCAGGCCTGCTGAGTTTTCCAGCAATTTGTTTTTGTCTCACTTTCCACCTCATTATCCTATGTAAATTCTGCCCTAGTTTATCTTTCCAAAATGCAACACCTCAAGTATCTGAATTAAACTCCATCTGCTGTTCCTCAGCCTACTGGCCCTGTTGATCAAGATCCAGTTGTAATCTTAGATAATGTTCTTCAATGTAAACTACACCACCAATTTTCTAGTAACAACAGATATCCTCTAGGAGTGAAACACTTGTAGATTTAAAAGGTACTGCTTTCTGTTTTGTGAGATTCACTAAAGAGAATACAGATTATTAAATGTGTGTTACCTTTTGTGCTTCCTGTAATGAACAATGTATTCTTTTTCCAAGTAAATTAAGATTTTACCATCTGGTTGTAGTTTATCTTAATGATCAATAATGCAAAAGTTTGTAGCCTGGGATAGAATCCCCAGACCGTGATTCATTTTCCTGCTTTCCAGGTTAACTGGTGAAAGATCTCATTTGAAAATACATTAGTGACTCTTCACAACAAATTCAAGTATCTTGCTTCATACAGCCCCTATATGCAAGTCTGAAGCTATTTTTAATTTAGTTGCCGACAGCCAGACTTTTTATTGATGATAAATGTGGTGTTTTCTGAGTGAAATTGTCACTCTCTCCTCTCTTCCTTTGTTGTAGGCTGCCATTGTTGCAGAGGCATATGACTTTGTACCGGATTGGGCAGAGGTGCTATATGAACAGGTTATTGTTCGTGGTGAATTTTCCTATCTCGACGAGTTTAAGCAACAAAACCATCTACAACAAAGTCTGTTTGAAGAGATTTCGAACAAGTGAGTATACCCTTGCAGCTCCTGCTTGGACTTCACTGTATGAAACACCCCTGTGGCCTTGGATGTGCTTAGTGTTGTTTTTGACTCTGTATTCAGTAAAACAAAATGAATAGTTGAACAGGGAACTTATGAGAATGACGTGGAATTCTCACTGGAGTGCTGGATGAGTGGGAGACAAAACACGGTAAGTAGCAAGTAACATTCACGCCACAGATAAGAGACAATCTAACCACCTCACCTTGACATCAAATTGTTTGAATTATCTATCACATCCTAGGATTACTATTGACTAGCAACTCAACTGGACTCACCATGTGAAAACAGTGGCTTTACAAACAGGTCAGTGCCTAGGAATCCTGCAACAAGTAACTCACTTGCTGTCTGCCTCAGCCTGTCCACCATCCACAAGGCACAAGCCAGAAGTGTGATGGAATAACTTGTTTGGATGGGTACAGTTTCAACAACATTCCAGAAGCTTGTCAATCAAGCAGGCTCTTTTGTACTGGATGATGTCATCACATCCACTCCCTCCGCCACCAATGCTCAGTAGCAGCAGTGTATGGTATACCAGATGCAGTGCAGAAACTTACCAAATATCCTTGGACAGAACTTTCCAAACCACGACCATCTAAAAGGATAAACATATACACCAACATCCTGGTTTGAAAATATTGTTTTTCCTTACTATCACTCGGTAAAAATCCCAGAAATCTCTCCCTAACACCACCTGGAATACAGTTTAAGAAGACATCTCACCCTCACATTCTCAAGAGCAACTGGGGGTAGGTGATAAATAAATGCTCAGCCAACCAGCAACACCTACATCCCATGAGAGAATAAGTAGCAGCTCCAAAACTGGGGGTTAGCAAAGAATGGGAGAAAACTATTTCTTTTCTCTCAGAACAGGTGGTCAATGAAACAAAAGATAGTATCTTGGGTCCAGTACTGACATAGTACAATTAAACAAATGAGCACTGATAAACATAACATGGTCTGTGGCATCTCTATAATGTGCTGTCTCATTAGACTTCAGTGATTCCTTTTAATGACAAGTAGTTTAAGAGGAAAGGAGTTAATGTCTTAGAACTGAATATTTCAAAATGTCAGTGTGATGTAGTGTAACTGCATTAGACAAAGTTCAAAAACACGTAGAGCATGACAGTGCTTCAGAGAGATGGGAAATAAGTTGAAAGTAGGGTAAGTGATGGAGTGAATTACAAAAATGGATTTTTTTTTTCTCAAACATTTAGGTTTAAACGACACAAGGGACATGATGCTGCAAGTCAGAACATGAAGAAGTTGCTGCAGCACTGTGAGAACATCTACCTGGTTTACAAACTGGCTTATGAGCACAACTTTACTGATGTAGCAAACAAGCTCCTTAAAGAACCTCAGACAAGTTGCTATCTGAATGACATGATTGCCAGTTAGCTGTTTGTACTTAGTTTCCAGCATTGGTAAACTTTTAAAAAATTATCTCAACAAATATTTTATAATTGTAAAAAAAGTGTAAATACTTTGTAATCTAATTTCTCTCGTCTCTGAAAAAGCAATAAATAATGCAGTCAAAGTAATCATCTCTACTGAATCTATAGAATTTCTCATCTTTCATTGATGTGTATAGGATTATGTATAACCAACATTTTCCAACACATCCTAGAATGTTACCACTTCTGTCAACCTGACTTCTGAAGCACAAAGGGATTTGGACTTCGTCCTCGTTCAGGATTCTCTTACGGTCTTAAAGAGAAAGTTTACAAGAATGATCCCAGCAACAAAGGCTCTGTCATATGAGAGTAGTCAAAGACTCTGATGGAGTGAATCTAAGGAACTCATGGCCTCCACAGCATTGTGTGGCAAAGTCATTGAGTATACTTATTTAAGACTGATGGGTTCTTTATTAATAAGGGAAACTAAGGATTATAGGGAGAAGGCAAGAGAATGGGGTTTGAGAAACACTGAATGGTTGAGCTGACAATGGGCTTACTGGCCCAATTTCACTCAAATTATATATAAGGAATTCTAATGAAAAAGTAGTTAAGATTCCATTCCAGAAATGAGTGATTTTGAAACCCAGCCAGGACCGTGCAGAATGGAGGAGACAGATTAATTAAGTTATTCTGTGCAAGCCTGTTGTGGGTAGCACCAAATAATCTGCAGCATTCTGCTCATTCAAAACCACAACTCAATAATAAACATGGTTATTCATAACCTCTTGTATAACACATGCAGCTTACTGGCTGATGGTGTGGTCAATGGAGACTGAATGTAAAAACTGCTTGCAGATAATTTAAGTTGCAGTAACACCATCTAAATTGGCAGGTGGTTTGTAAAATACAGCACTGGAAATATACTACCCTTCCTGGAATTGTCAGACTGTTGTAAAATGAATTGTAGCAAGCTTCCTGCAACTGGCAATGGTTTTACATAAGTTCTGTGCAGGAGTTAAAGAAATGACAGGCATTTAAGTGCAAAATCAAAGATGACGACATGTCAGTTAGGGCCATAATATTTGTTTTTGAAACACTTGTGAATAGTGACAATTTTCAAAGTAGCTTAATCTGCAGGAAAGAAAAAAACTACACAATGTATTGGAGGAAAGACAATGCAGAAACTAATTACATTATATTCATTTATTGTCCTAAAACATGGCAAGTGTCCAATTATGTTTACATTAATAAGCTTTCCCAACTAATCAATAGATGAGATGTAAAAATAAGTTACTCATCTATTGTATAAATTGTCCTTTTTGCAGACAAGTGAGAAATTGTTTTGTATAATAAATATGAATTTACTGGGAAAGGGGAGGAGATATATATTTAATACAAGAACTATTCCCATTACCTGTGTATGCTCAAGACTGCAGAGTGCCACTACACAATGCAACAGGATGGCAAAAATAATGCATATTTCCAAGCAATTACACTGGGTTGCAACCAAACCTCATGATCAATGTAGAATCTGTGCAAAGTGCAGCATTTACTGTACTGATGCCCATTTATGTGCACTTAACCATTTACAAAGGATTGTCCTGAAGTAAAAAGCACATCTTTATCTGTGTTCAGGAAATGTTTTTAAACTAAACTCCCAACCCAATCAAAAAAATGGTATAAGTGAAAATAAAAAGGCCACAAATTCCTTTCTTCCACTCCAGCAGATTTTAAAAAGATTCTGCACTTCAGTTCCATTAGTGCAAGTCACTTGCCTTCAGGAGGGAGAAATTAATTAGTTGCTCTCACCCTCATTAAGCAATACATTGATTCAAAAACACTTCAAGGAGCATTCATCTTTCCCATCCAATACTTTCAACAAAAAAAGGGCCATTTAGTTTAATGTCAAACTGCTGATGTGACCATTAAATGGGCTGTATTTGTCCATTAGAAAACCCAAGCATGTGATTCTGTTAATAAACAGAAACAGCTGTCCCTCAGGTAGTCACCCTTCTTCAGCCGAGATAACAAGGTGGAGGCAGAGGGGGGAGATTGGTGTCAGCCAATTCCATTGGATTCTATCCACACGCATGAGTAGGTCCTCTCTACAGTCCTACTTTGACCAGTTAGAGATCATTCATCCTTAAAAAGATTTGCCTTATAGAGTTTCTCAGCCTCGAATTATGGCAAAGTGCCTTTTATAGCTCAAAGCATTTCTGACATACTGAAGAGGAAACACAGCAGTCAATTTCTACACAGCAAACCCCAACACACACAGGTGTGTTTGTAATGTTGACTCAAGGTCGAATATTGAGAACCTCTGTACTGTTAGAATGACATTTACTTTTTATTATATCACCCAAGAGTAGGTGGGCCTCGATCAGGATCTCAGCAAAAAGATTACTCTTGAATATAGATTCAATGATCCATCCAGCATCTGAGCCATAGCAGTATTGTGTACACTGGAGGCTGGATCAAACATCTACAATGGCTACTGATCATGAAATCCTTAAGCTCAACCTGCAGTTCACCATACAAAACAGTGACATGCAGGGACCTCCTACTCTAAATAGTCTCTTAAATCCTGCCTCTCCCTCAGTAGGTTTAAACCATGGCACTTTTAATAAACTGTTAAAATTGGTTAACTGCACTTGGAGATTGGTTTTAAGTTGGGAGAAGGAAAATAATAAAATGAACGAGCATTCAGGCTCAACCCTGGTGTGGTCACATGAATAATGACACAGGAAAGTCACATGCCCAGCACCCTATGGTCCCAATTCAGGGACCATGTGAATATTGAGATTTTAAGGCGGACTGACCCAGCAACCAAAAGCATAACATCAGCACAAAATCAGAATGTCTATTTAGTCCATTTTAGTTTCCAAAGAAAGGAAAAAGCAGGCAATATTCAAGAAATTTTAAAAATAGTAATCTTACTTTGCAATTTTACTGTATCACAATAAACGTGATATTACATCAGCTCAGGTCAGAATCTAGATGCTGAGGCATGGACACTGCAAGACTTCATATTTTTTCAAATATATATTGCTCGCTCCTGAACTCAGCCTGCACCACACACACCCCCACTCCCTCCCAAATCCATGCGGCTGCTTTGTCCACATAGTGTCACTGACAAGCAACAATGTATAATTATGGTACCAGTAACAAATTTGGTGTTATCATTGGCATCTGTAGTCCTAGCCGATTCCATAACAATAGAAGGTTCTGTGCAGCTCAAGAAGAAACCAGGAGGTTGTCTGCAAAAAACATGCTGGAAGAAGCCTGGGTCACAGGACACTATCACATGAAGTCATCATAATCCTGCGTGTAACCATAGTCATCAAGATCATCTTTCAGATTTGCTTTAAATCCACCTGCAAGCACGGGGGCCTTTTTCTTCTTTTTGTTTTTGCTTTGCTAAAAGGTCAAAGAAATTAGAAGTCAAAAGTCTGTTCACAAGCCAGAACAACTTTCACTAAAGCTACTAAACTGTCCCAAGATACTTCACAAGAGGGATGTTGGACAAAAATTAACTGTCAACTGACAGCTGGTCAAGTACTTGGTCAGAAAGAAATGTAAAAAAGCATCTTCCGGGGTGTTGGGGACAGCAGGTGGAAAGGTTAAGGGAGTGAATTCTAGCTGAAGGCATGGCTAAGAATGATTAGGCAATTAAACGTTGGAGTGGTGGAAGTTTAGAAATAGTTTCCAAAAGCTTCAGGTTTCAAGGAGGTTACTGAATTTAGATTAGATTAGATTCCCTACAGTGTGAAAACAGGCCCTTCAGCCCAACAAGTCCACACCGACCCTCTGAAGAGTAACCCACCCAGACCCATTCCCCACTGACTAATGCACCTAACACTACAGGCAATTTAGCATGGCCAATTCACCTGACCTGAACATCTTTGGACTGTGGGAGGAAACCCACACAGATATGGGGAGAATGTGCAAACTCCACACAGACAGTCGTCCAAGGCAGGAATCGAACCTGGGACTCTGGTGCTGTGAGGCAGCAGTGCTAATCACTGAGCCACCGCGCTGCCCTTTAGGGGGAGGCAATGCCAAAAGAGTTATTTCATCAGAAAAATGAAAATTTTAAGTGAAGTACTGTTGGGCCAGGAGCCAATATAAATGAGTGAGTACATCAATTCTGGGTGAACAGAACTAGGTGTTAAAGATTCAAGAGATTAATTTGAATTAATATGATGTCCCACCCTAAAGACAACGTCAAAACCATAAACTGTAGGGTCCCAAACAGCTAGTTATTGGGGTCGTCATGGCACAGTTGGTTAAAAGGCCACTTATAATTGGAAAGCACAGAATAGTAACACAAAACAAACCAAATCAGGCAACCGAAGGGAGAGAGGAACTCAAAAAGATCACAAAGAAATGGCACTGAGTAAACTGTTGCAGCCACATACTGATAAATGCCTAAGTCCTGGTGGATCTATCCCAGGGTCTTTAAAGAAGTGGCCTGTGAGAGTTGACATATTAGTTTTAATTTTCCAAAACTCCCTTGATTCAGGGAAGGTCCCATTAGACAGGATTGCAAATGTAATGCCTTTATTTAAAAAGGGAGAATGAATGCAGGATACTACAGGCTAAACAGCTTAACATCTATCACAGGGGAAATGTCAGATGTGAGGATGGAAGATGTTGTAGCAGGGCACTTGGATAAGTTTAAGGTAATTAGAGGTAACAGTTTAGTCAAAGATTAGATTAGATTACATACAGTGTGGAAACAGGCCCTTCGGCCCAACAAGTCCACACCGCCCCGCCGAAGCGCAACCCACCCATACCCCTACATTTATCCCTTACCTAACACTACGGGCAATTTAGCATGGCCAATTCACCTGACCTGCACATCTTTGGACTGTGGGAGGAAACCGGAGCACCCGGAGGAAACCCACGCAGACACGGGGAGAACGTGCAAACTCCACACAGTCAGTCGCCTGAGGCGGGAATTGAACCCGGGTCTCTGGCGCTGTGAGGCAGCAGTGCTAACCACTGTGCCACCGTGCCGCCCATAGCAACAGAAATCATGTTTGACCACCTATTCTACTGGAGTTCTTTACGGAAGGTTACACAGATAAGGAATATCTGGTTGGCATGGACGAGTTGGACCAAAGTGTCTGTTTCCATGCTGTAGATTTTCATGACTCTAAGTCTCTACAATTTGACTAGAACTCACTACCACCTTCTTTACAGTTGAGGGAGCTACCCATTGTGCAAAATGTAACGTGGCTCTAGTTACTGCCCAAATTATGTTTTGTAAATATTTCGCACTGGGCCTGTATTTCCTGGAGAATAGAAGAGTGAGAGGAGGATTAAAACATTAAATTCTGACATGGCTGGACAGAGCATAAGCAGGGATGACATTCACGCTGTCAGGGTGGGGGCATTGCAGAATGAGGGGTTATGGTTTCAGGGTACACAATAGGCCGAGGAGACAAGGAGAAATCTCTTCACTCAAAGGGGGCTGACTATGGAAAACACTTGTCACAGAAGGCTATGGAGGCCAAGTCACAAACATTTCAGAAAGAAACAGATTTATAGAGGGTGAAAGGGTCAAGAGATATGGGGAGATTAGAGCGTGGGAGGATCAGCCACAATCATCTCATACAGCAGAACTGGCTTGGTGGGTTAAATGGCCCACTCCTGTTTTCTGTTGCTATAAATTCCTTGCACTTATTTTTAACAAATACACCACTTTATGATCCTAGTCAATTTTTGATGAGGGGGGGCAGGGGTGAGGGAGAGAGGACGACCCCCAGGGTGTCTCCTTACCTTCTCTTGTTTCATCTTTTCACTACACAATGATGTCAAAGAGTTGTTCAGCTTTTTCAAATCGTCAACTTCCACTGCAAGAGAGGTCACAGAGCTAAGTTCCTCCAGCTACCACAGCCAAAACATAAATGGTTGAAAAACTATAGCAATGAACAGAGTTTCAACCACATTCAAAAATAACAGCCTGATGAAACCCAGTCAGAGAGAATGCACACAGCCAGAACTGCACCCCAAGCCTCAATGAGAGAAATACTTTTGCACGTGTTGCTTCAAGGGAGGGGGATTATGATTGGGATTGGATTTTGCATCTAGATCTGTAGGAAGAAATTCTCCAGGTTAAGTCTGTTCTGCACAGAGCAGAGTAGCCTCAAGTTAATCTAAGCTCCATGTGAGAAATATGCTTATTCAACACCAACAACCGAGAGGCGCAAATCTCTGCTGCTCGGTCTTTTTGAAGTTGTTTTCAGTTTCTCAAGTCCAACAATGCCCCAGATAGGGATCCACTTTTTGACACTGCTACGACATATCAATGGGTTTTTAAATAATTCAGTACTTAATAATAAAATCAAAATTTTCAAATGCACTAACTCACTAAGGGGACCCAGAGAGTGGGACACACCAGTAAGTGCAGATTCTTTAAGTTTCAGATAATCTTGTAAACTTGCAAAATGCTGGAAAGGAAACGGAAGGCTGACCAGCAGTGTGGGGTAAATTGGTGTCAATTCCCACACTGTCAGCAAACATTTAGAAAGGACAACTAATCTCTACAAGATTACAAAATGATTTGACAAATATATTTGGGATGTCCAAAACTAGGGTCCAAAATTATAAAATAATTATTAATAAATTTAAAAGGGATTTCAGACGAAACCTCTATCCAGTTAAAGTAAACAGCAGTGATGCAGTTTAAGGGTAAACAAACGGACTGAAGAGAATGGAAGGTATGTAGAGGATGAGAGTTCAGTGTTTCTTTTCTATACTTTCATGGAATGGTGCATCACCAGTAAGGCCTGTGTGGAGAGCACACTCTGGCAATGACAAGGCTGAATGACACACTGCTGTACTGTCTGCAAGCTGCAATTAAACTAATTTACATTCAAGCTTTCTGGATTCTGGCAACACAGAGATACAGAGGGGAAAGAAAACCCCTATCTCTGTGGGATGAGGAGTAACTCAGTTAGGAAACTCTGGTAGTGTACTGACTGGATCCTGCTCAAGGCCAATTCAGATAAGACAAGCAAAATAATTAATGCACTTGCAAAGGATCAACTTACATGAAATGCTAATATCTCGAAGTAAGGTCTCTAAGAAGTCTACGTAATGCACAGACTTTTCAAACTGCGTAATTTTTTCTTTCAAAAGCTTTCCAAATTCTGTAAAGTCTTCTTTAGTGGTTGGGTACATGGAGTCGATTCCAAACTGTGATACATTATTGATGCCTGCAAGGTGACATTTCACAAAAGTTTAATCACTTCAGATAAGCCTCCAAATTCCTGCACCATACACACCCATGCCAAGTGACCCCATCATTGTACCCACTGTGGAGAGAGAACAACTGCGAAGTAAAAACCTGTGTGTGTAACCAACTTTGTAGCAAAGTACAAAAAGTACATTATCCAAATATTTGTGGTTTGAACTTCTAGCGTGGTCACACATGCAACAGAAATCAGCATTTGCAACCACTTCAGGACATCGAAAACAATTTTCAGCCAAAATACTGAGTTCTGCAATCATCAATGGAAAATTATCAGTTGATTTGATTTAAGTCCTCGCAATGTTTGCAAACAAGTTATGATTTTAAAATACATCTTCAATCAACTTCCTTTAGCTTTGAGACTAAGGCTAGGTATTAGAGTGAGGCTGCCCAAATTCAACTGTGAAGACAACAGCAATGCTTTGTTTTGCTTGTTTAAAGTAATTCATTTGGTAACCAGGTCAGCAGGTTACACCACCACCCTTATGAACAGAAGGGGAGCAGGAGGTTATTTGATACCTTGAGGCTGCTCTGCCAATTTATAAGATCGTGACTGATTTATCTCAACCTCACATTGTCACCCAGATCCCTAGATTCCCTTAGTGTCCAAATATCCATGATTGTTGCCTTGGATACAGACAGCGACCGAACAGAGAATCAAGGATTTATAACACAGTGGAGAAATGCTATGGCTAATCCCCTAGATCAAGACATGAGAGCAGGAAAATGGATATACCCAGCACAAAGTACTCCCAAGTACTAAAACCTTACAACATTACTCGTTCACATTAATTCCAGCAATGATTGTTCTGGAAAATAGCTTTCCTTTGGCCATATTTCAACTGCTCACTGGTGAATATACCACATTTCATTCCTTCCCCTCCATCCGACATTATTCCAACATCTGGATTCAAAGCTGTGTGTAACACTTCCCTGGAGAGGTTGCAGTTTCAGCAAACGGCACAATCAACTCAGCTGGATTTACAGGAGGGAAGAGTTCATGCCTCATTCACTTAACTGGCTGGTATAATTGCAGTAAAATACACCAACATATAACCACCAGGGGTTTAATATTCTCAAGCTAATTTCTCTGGGAATTAAGGAAACTATAGTAGAGCTTGTCATAAATTATTCACAGATTTAACATGACCCAGCATCAAATAGTGTAAATCTGGTTATGGTCAGAGCACTCAAATGGGTTCACATATAAAGGCAGGTCTATCATTAGAAATATGCTGGTTGCTTTGTGTTGTATAATGGCCACACATTGACCCGCCCTCCATATGTCCATCTTTGATGCCCAGCTAAAGCAATCATCTCCAAACTGAAACTCTATGTTTTCTGCTTCATTGAAGATGATAACTTCTATTGAAAAAAAGGACTCTTAGATATTGATATACAAGTCTCAATTACAAATTACATTTTTGTCAAAAAGTAAAAATGCTTTAGAATTAGTCATTGCTATGTCATAAAATACTCTAAAACATTCCACAAGTATTAGACCACTTGCAATTGCTGTCGGGTCTTTATATATTCTCTCTTCTCAACCCCGGAGGGTTGGCTAGATGGTTGGTTTGCGATGCAGAATGATGCCAACAGCATGGGTCCCATGCCCGCATGGTTGAAGTTAGAAGAATCACAGAATCCCTACAGTGCAGAGAGAAGCCATTTGGCCCATTGAGTCTGCACTGACCTTTCGACGAGCATCCCATCCTATCCCCGCATTACTCATGGCCAATCCACCTAAACTGCACATCTTTGGATTTTGGGAGGAGCCTGGAGTGGACACCCATGCAGAGATGCGAAAAATGTACAAACTCCACAAAGACAATTGCCCAAGGATGGAATTGAACCCTGGGGTACCTATCATTGTGAGACAACAGTGCTATCCACTGTGCCACCATGCTACCCTTACCATGAGAGACTCAACCTTGCACCTTAGCATGGTTACCCTGAGGTTAAACCACTACCAGTCATCCCTCTCTAAATACAGCAGCCCTATGGACCACTAGTACTATGGCGACTTCATATCACTTTACCTCTCCGTTTTATCCTCATTGCTTCTTTAACATTCTAACATTTGAACTGACCGCTGCATTTAACTCCCAGAGAACTCAGTTTATCACTAGTACATTTCCATCCCATGCTCACAGGGAGACAGCTGTTGAACATTCAGACCATCACAAAATACCCCACCCTGCAGTCCTGATGCCAACAAATCTGCTTTCAACATAAGTTAATGTGTGACAGCTTGCAAGACTGAAAATGAAGTGATTCTTGTTTGTAGTGATGCTTTGCAGGCTACACTGGCCTTGTGAAGTTAGGAGGTCTGGGGTAACCCGTCTTGGATTTGAGAGATGCAATGAGGTTCTGGATTAATACAAATTCTATTTCACAACAGCTGCTGTACGAGGTCAAAGTCAGGTTGAGCAAGTTCCATGTCACCTATTGGCTGTTCAGATGATCGACACAGTCAGATTCAAATTTCAAGGTCCCTGTCTGGAATAATGATAGTATCTCTAGCACAAACCTGCCAGAAATTAAACACTGAAACAAAAGCGTCATATATTTCAGCTTATTTGTACAGCAGTAATCCAATACAACCTGGTTCAGTTTGGTATTAAAATAACCAATTCTCAAAGTACTGTAACACAGAAACTTGCAAAGATAATATTCTGGTTCACTAATCTGAAGAGGGCAGCTGAATCACAAAGCAAGGAATTTAATTTAAGGGCTAATCGTTTTCCAATTATGGCATTCACTGTTTATCAGAGACTCACCTCGTTATTAAAATCAAGACAACTTCAGGATTAAAGATGGAGAAACCTTTCTTAGTTTAGTGCAACACACATTTCTTCACAATTCCTAAAGAAATGCTGTCAACTTACAGAAGGTCAAAAGCCACAGAATTCTCACTTCTACTCTGATCTTGCCTCACGTCCAGATTTTTAAACCAAAGATTCAGTTTTTGTCAGGAGATTGATATAAGACAGTTAAAGAAGGTCTCGTTTATTTCTAAAGGAATAAAACAGTCTGACAATAACACAAAAGGTGTTTCAGTGTTTTGGCTCACTGACAAACTGGGCTGTCCCTGCAATTTTATTAACTGCACAAAGTTGACCTTCACCTCAATCATTTCTGCAACACCTGAGCGCTCAAGCATCACACATAATTGACCCATTAGTCAGCTGTGAGCCACAACAGTGACCATTTATGTTAAAGCAAGTGGGATCAAAGCAGAGCCTCTCTGATAATGAGTGGTATCGATAGAGCTAATGGTAGTTGTCTTTTCCCGAGGATGGGGGATTTCAAGACGAGAGGGCACATTTTTAAGGTGAGAGGAGAGAGATTTTAAAAAGACACGAGAGGCAAATCTTTTTCACAAAGGGACATTCGCATGCGGAATGAACTTCCCGAGGAAGTGATGAATGGGGATACAATTACAAAGTTTAAAAGACATTTAGATAAGTACATGAATAGGAAAGGTTTGGAGGCGTATGGGCCAGGAACAGGCAGGTGGAACTAGTTTAGTAGTTTCAGTAGTTTCCGTGCTGTATGACTCAATGATAAGCGGTTGATAATGGTAGCTACAATATCCATAGCCTTCTGCCTTCCAAAATCAATCACATGGTCTTACCAAAGCAATTATACACAGCACTTGTTAAGGAATACAAACTCAAGGCCATTCAGTTCCACATGATTTCTCTGCCATTCTGGAAACAGGCTGCGGTCAAAGCTTAAGTGAACACTACAGGCCTGGAAACCAGTGGTTAAGATATTCTCTGCATCCGGGCTGTTTGAGACATTTGAGGAACATGGTTTGATTTTATAGGCTTTTTCTTCTCACTAACTGCTATATTAGATGATGCAGTTATGTTGTAACATGGCCTTCTGTACTTCTGTTTAGTTTTCTTTCAAAAGAGCTTTCTTATTGGAGAAACTGATATAGCTTAAACACCATATAAAATGTTCTAGTTAATGCATGATAAATCACCCATACTGTAGTTTCCAAAGTGGGATTATACAAACCTTATAATCAGGCCCTCTTCCTCCACTGTACATAACACTCACTCCTTGTTCCAGGAGTCAGCTGATTATTTTTGGCAGGAACACCAAAAACCAAAGGCTCTATTAACATGGGGTCAATGATATATTTCTGGAAGTACTTCGTGTTAAGGGTTTATTCAGCCAGCCCCCCTGACGGCTCAATAATGAATGCTTCTGAAGCAACTGGTCAACTTTTATTCAAGCCTTTGTGCAGAACCAGAATCTGAGAGTGCACAACGTGAGCAGTAATCCTGCAGAGTACCTTTGCTGCAAATATGAAGTCTTATTTAACCACATTAAATCTGAGCTCAGTAGTTTTTTTCAAACAGAGGTATGGGAGACTTGTTTCCTTATATGTAGATGAATATCAAAGGCATACCCAAGGGCTCTGCTATTTTTTGAAAACTTTATGGATCCTTTCGCAAGAGCAAGTAGCAGCCAATTACAATCAGTTCCACTATTCCTGCCCAGCAGACACTCAGGCCTTGTGCACCACCCATTTAACTCAACAGTTCAAGAATATTTATTTGATTTGTGATTTGATAAAGAAAAACATGAAAGTAGGCTTTTAGAAGAGGTCAGGAGTACTGCAGTGAGTAACTTACCTCCTGACTCCTCAGTGCCTGCCCACCACATACAAGGCACAAGTCAGGAGTGTGATGGAATACTCCCCAATTGCCTGGATGGGGGTAGCTTCACATCCAGAGACATTTACTCCCTCCACCACCAGGCTCTCAGTCACAGCAGTGAGCACCATTTACCAGATGTACCGCTGAAACTCAAACAACAGCAACCCTCTCTGAATCTGTCCCTCCAGTGTACTGGAATGATTTTCCTCTGAATTGTCACCTGCAATTTAAACTTGCCCAGTACTGCTGTGTATTTTCAGCACTGACCGTAATATCATTGTAGGTAACAAAGAGTATGCCCTGGGGTTGAAGTGTTAAGAGCTTCAGGGCAGAGGAGATGACCTGGGGAGAGAGAGAGGCTCATAGATTCTTGTGGAGAGAGGAGGAGAACTTCTTCAAAGTAGGCATCCTTGCAAGAGGATTCGCAGTAAGGTTAAAATCAATTAGGCAAAAGTGAGGACTGCAGATGCTGGAAACGAGAGTTTAGAGTGGTGCTGGAAAAACACAGCAGGTCAGGCAGCATCCGAGGTGCAGGAAAATCGATGTTTCGGGCAAAAGCCCTTCATCCGGAACAGAGGCAGAGAGCCTCCAGGGTGGAGAGATAAATTGGGGGGTGGGTGCTAGGGAGAAGGTAGTAATATCATTGTTGTACAGCAAGCCTGCTTCTTTTTAAAAGACCAAGTGTAATACTTAAATCATGGGATTGACTGTAGCCACATAGCACTGTATCAGAGCAACTAAAAGATTTAAAACACAAGGAAAAATCCAATTCCTCTAAATCCAGAAGTAGCTTCAAACCTTACCATGTGATTAAATGTGAACCTAGGTGCTATCACAAGGACACAATACACAACTCCAATTATCAAGGAGTCTATGGTGTTTTAGCTCCATCTACAGAACGGCAGAAGAACTGCATCACTGTTTACCACAATTATACAGCACAGCATTCACAATTTCTAGGTTGTATAGCACAGGGGGCCATTGGGGCACTGTACCTATGCTGACTCTTTGAAAGAACTATCCAACAGTCCCACTCATCTGCCGTTTCCCCATAGCCCTGCAAGTATCTCCTACTGTAATAAAAAGAAAAGCCTTCCACTGGCAACAGTAGAGTGCACACCTTCTGCCACTTTGATGTGGTGTCTTCCCTCAGCCAAAGCAGGCAACATAATCAGTTAATTTTCTTAAAGTCAAGGGTACTATAGCTGAGCCTTTCCTACTAACAACATAGCATACAAGCCAGTTTCCTGCTCATTTTAACAAATTGTAAAGCATAAATTGAACAACTTCACAAATTGCTGGGATTCAATTCCTTTCCCACCGACCTTGTTCATAGAGCGATAGAGATGTCCAGCACGGAAACACATCCTTCGGTCTAACCCGTCCATGCTGGCCAGATATCCCAACCCAATCTAGTCCCACCTGACAGCACCTGATCCATATCCCTCAAAACCCTTCCTATTCATATACCCATCCAAATGCCTCTTAAATGTTGCAATTGTACCGGCCTCCACCACTTCCTCTGACAGCTCATTCCATACACACACCGCCCTCTGCGTGAAAAAGTTGCTCCTTAGGTCTCTTTTATATCTTTCCCCTCTGGTAAGTGCTGGCAGGTTGGGATATCTGGTCGGCATGGACGGGTTGGACCGAAGGGTCTGTTTCCATGCTGTACATCTCTATGACTCTATAGCTCAAATCCTCCAACATCCTTGTAAATCTTTTCTGAACCCTTTCAACTTTCACAACTTATTTCTGATAGGAAGGAGACCAGAACTGCAAGCAATATTCGAACAGTGGCCTAACCAATGTCCTGTACAGCCACAACATGACCTCCCAACTCCTGTACTTGATACTCTGACCAAGAAAGGAAAGCATACCAAATACCTTCTTCGCTATCCTATCTACCTGAGACTCCATTTCAAGGAGCTATGAACCTGCACTCCAAGGTCTCTTCCCTCTTGCCAAATGCTAAGGATAGCTTTCAAGAGGCTGTGTTCAATAAATGAATGCACACAGCATATATAAGGTGGCTATTGAATGCACAGAACAAAGAACAGCACAGCACAGGAAGAGACCATTTGGCCCTGCACGCCCGCACCGACACATTTCGCCTTTCCATACTAAAACTGTCTTCACTTACAGGATCAATATCCCTTTGTTCCGTTCCTATGCATGTACTTGTCCATGTGCTTCTTGAATGTTGCTACTGTGTATGTCTCCACCTCCTGTGGCAGCATGTTCCAGGTACTCACCACTCTGTGAAAAACTTACCTCACATCTCTTTTAAACTCCCGCAGCCCACACTTTAAACTGTGTCCCTTAGTAATTGACCCCTCAACTCCAGAGTGAGATTTGGAAGTTAATATCAGATAATAAAGAAACAGGAGATGAAATAAACCAATACTTTGCTATCTTTACTATAGAAGACACAAAAATATTCTAGCAGTATCTATAATCAGGAGATTGAAGGGAGAGGGGAACTTAGTGAAATTATAATTACCAAGAAAGTGGTGCTGAGCAAACTGATGGAGCTGCAGGCTGATAAGATTCAGAATCCTGATGGACTTAGAGTCAAAGTATTACAGCATGGAAACAGACCCTGCGGTCCAACTAGTCCATGACAATCACGTTCCCAGATTAAACTAGTCCCACTTGCCTGCGCTTGGCTCATAACCCTCCAAACTTTTCCTATAAGTGTACTTATCCAAATATTTTTCAAATGTTCTAACTGTATCTGCACCCACCACATTCAAACCAGCGGGTAAAATAGTTGCCCCTCATACCCTTTGAACTTGCCCTCTCACCATAAAAACATCCCCTCATCCTAGGGAAAAGACCTTATCTATACCCCTCGTGATTCTATAAACCTTTATAAGGTCACTCTCAACCTCCTGTGCTCCAGTGAAAAACGTTCCAGGCTGTTTTTAGATTTCAAATCCTCTATTCCTGGCACCATCCTGGTAATCCTTTCTAAACCTTCTCCAATTTAATGAAGCAGTAGATGCATTGATGTTAATTTTCCAGAATTTGCTAAATTGTGGAAATGTTTTAAAAGATTGGAAAATAGCAAATGTAATACCTCTATTCAAGAAAGGAAAGGATAGAAAAAAGAAAACTACAGGCCAGTAGGTTACTGTGTACAGTGGGAAATTGTTAGAATCAATTATTAAGAATGTTTAGCTGGACACTTAAAAAATACTAGACAATCTAAAAGAGTCAGCACAATGTTTTGTGAAGTGGAAATCAGGTTTAACCAATTTACTGGAATTGTTTGAAGAAGATGTTCTGTGGATAAGGGGAGCTTGCAGACATACTGTACTTGGTTTTCCAGAATTCATTTTGCAAGATATTACATAAAACTGTGCTTGCTGATGCCACCAGGATGGAGTTAGAATCTTGTTAGTAACTGAAGTTAATCAGAGGTAGGTGGGACTGTAAAATTCAAAACACAACTTGATCAACCATGATCTTATTGAATGGCAGAGCAGGCTCAAGGGCCAAATGGTATATTACTGCTCCTAATCATACGTTTACAAACTTGATAATTATATCGGAACTTCCACCAATGCAGAATAAGACAAAATAACATTAATGAGCTTATTAAATTTATTTGCAACTTACCAAATGTGTCCTTTGCTACCTCCAGGTCTGCCTGTTCTTGTAGCTTTGCTAGTCGAAGTTTTTCTGCGAGCTGTTCCTCTGGTGAAAGTTCTACTGGTGCGGCTGCTTTCTCCAACTGAAAGCAAGAGGCACACAGGATTGGATAGGCAGAACACAAAACATAAGTTCTTCCAATTAACACATTGCATCAGTCATTTTTACTTTCCCCAAGTGGGCGGCACGGTGGCACAGTGGTTAGCACTGTTGCCTCACAGCGCCAGAGACCCGGGTTCAATTCCCGACTCAGGCGACTGACTGTGTGGAGTTTGCACGTTCTCCACGTGTCTGCGTGGGTTTCCTCCAGGTGCTCCGGTTTCCTCCCACAGTCCAAAGATGTGCAGGGTCAGGTGAATTGGCCATGCTAAATTGCCCGTAGTGTTAGGTAAGGGGTAAATGTAGGGGTATGGGTGGGTTGCGCTTCGGCGGGTCGGTGTGGACTTGTTGGGCCGAAGGGCCTGTTTCCACATTGTAATGTAATCTAATCTAATCTAAAAGTCTGCCTAACCCTCTCCCTCTCTGACAAGAATAACTTAAAACAAAAATTCACTGTCAGCAGATGGGCATTGCTGGTAAGGCCAGCAGTTATTATCCATTCAGTGTTGCCATGAGATGGTTATAATGGTAGCTGCTTTCCTGAACTGCTGGCTCATTGCCACAAAAAAAGAGGGACTCACCAAATCATCTTAGAAGAAAATTAGGTCAACCATATTGATATGGCATGGGAATCATGTACAAGTTCAGACTGAGTAAGGATGTTAGACTCTCCTCTTGAATGCATATTCGTTAACCACTTGTGGTTTTATAATGACCTGACAGTATGTTCACCATTCATGTTGAGTGAACCTCTAAGTGCAAATCTTAAAAACAACAAAATCAAAGTTTCATATTGGGAGTTGAATTACTGTCCAGCTACATTCATTTAAACAGATTTTAAAGCATCATGAGGGAACAGCGGTTTCAGTTATTTTAACCAAGTGTAAGAAAAAACAAAATCTAATAAGATTAAAGGTTTGACTGGTTAAAAACATGCAAACTTTCTTTGATTCTGAAAGGGTCCCAGTAGATCGGAAAATAGTGAATGTAAAATAGCTAGAGTAACATCCTTATTCAAAAAGAGAGGAGGGATGAGTGAAAACTATAGGCTACCTAGCCTAAGAATTGTCATAAGGAAATTGAGAGCGTCCATTATGGAGAGGTTTTAGTAGGATATTCGGAAAATCACAATGGATCAGAGAGGGTCAACGTGAATTTGTGAACGGGAAATAATCTTTAATTCATTTAGAGAGTTCTTTGAGAAATCAACAAGCCTGGCAGACATAAACAACGTGGTGTACTTGAATTGCTAAAGGCATGTGATAAAGTGGCACTCATTTGGGGATCTCAAGACAACAGGTTGGGCCTATACCCATTGGAGTTTACAAGATTGAGGACTGAAATTATTAAAACACATTGTTAAGCCCTTTGCACTTTGCATGAAGTAATTTGCCCTCGTGAAACATACCATACACCCACTAAGAGTCTAATCTTCACTTACCTGCAACTCTAAAGAAACAATATTGAACGAAACTTACGTCCTGAAGATTGCGTGCAGTGCACAGGCACAGACTGCAAACTCACCATTCACAAGTTTAAAGAGGACTTGATTGGTTATTCAGCAGGAAGATGTTTACATTTGTGGAGGAGATTAAATTAGGGGACATAACATTTTAAAGAATTTTTCTTCTCTTTTAGATGGTCATTAATCTGTGGAATTCTCTTCCTCAAAAAGCTGTGGAGGCTAGGTCCATGTATTTATTCAATGTTGTGTTAGCTTTTTGATGGCTGGGAGGTCAAGGGTTATGGGGCACAAGTAAGAGGTTATGAGTTGAGACCACAACCAGATCAGGTATAATCTTATCAAATGGCAAAGCAGGCCCCAAACAGCTTGCTGCTCACTCCTGAATTTTGGCCATCACCTCCCCTAGAATAAATGATATTGTTGCTAAACTATTAATCCCGAAACTCAGCTAATGTTCTGGGGAGATGGGCTCAAATCCTGCCATGGCAAATGGTGCAATCAGAATTCAATTTTAAACAAAAATTTGGAATTAAAAATCTACTGATGACTATGAAACTATTGCCAATTGCTAGAAAAACCATCTGACACTCAAAAATGTTCTTTATAGAAGGAAATCTGCCATCCTCATCTGGTCTGGCCTAAATGTGACTCCAGACCCATAGCAGGGCAGCACAGTGGCTCAGTGGTTAGCATTGCTGCTCTGCAGCAGCAGGTTCAATACCACCTTCGGGTGACTGTGTGGGGTCAGCACATTCTCCCCGTGTCTGCCTGGGTTTCCTCCGGGTGGTCCGGTTTCCTCCCACAGTCCAAAAGGTGCACAGGTTAGGTGGATTGACCATGGGTGTTACAGGAATAGGGTAGGGGGGCAGGATGTTCTTTAGATAGTTTGTGTGGACCCAATGGCTGAATAGCCTGTTTCCACATGGTAGGGATTCTATGATTCAATATGGTTGACTCTCAAATACCCTCTGAAAACTTCCTAGCAAGCCACTCATTTCAACGGCAGCTAGCGATGAACAATAAAAAAGGCTAGTCAGCCAGCAACACCCACGTCCCATGAGTGAATAGAAACAAAAAGTGTGAATGGCTAATGTATTGTGTTTCAGGTCTTATATCCTTTAATTTAATTAAATTATGCTTTAAGTTTCCGCATAATTTGTCCTGTACTGATTAAATAGATTCTGCAGCACTTTGTAGCATTGCAAAAGGAGAGACTCCTTGGACCAATGGAATATTTCATCCTGAAGGATATAAAGCAACTTACGTTTTTTAAGTCCTGTTTTTGCTTCTTCAATTGCCTTTCTTTTTCCTCCCTTTCTTTAAGCCGATCACTTAATTTCTTCTTTTCTGGCTTGACTTCCACTATAGAATTTCAGAAAAGTCAAAACTCTCAGTTAGTGACATGGTGATGCAGTGTTTTATCACAATGAGAAGTAAATGCATTAAAATGATCTTTACAGTTAGCTGTTTCAAACAACATCAATATTCAATCGATTGCATCCATCTTCTATTTCAAATATGTGGCACTTGTGCTGAATAACCTTCAAAACATTACAGTAGGTGCATCAATATTTGTTTAACCATCAAGAGAACAAACAAACCACAGATCTTAAACCAACAGGTTGAAAGGTTACAGGTACAGGCATCAAAGTGGAGTTGAGGTATGATCAGATCCGCCATATTCATATTGAATGGTGGAGCAGATTCGAGAGGCTGAATTGCCTTCTCCAGTTCCTAGTTCTTATGTGCCTAAATCCCTCTGTCTCCACAAGATTGGGTTGGTTTCATAAGGTTACTATACAACAATAATCTGAAAGCAGGTTATTTTCTCCTCTATATTCTAGCAGAAAGAGATTGTTTTAAACTAAGTATTATACAATCTAGCCCTAACCCCAATTTACTCCTCTCCTGAAGGGGCTACCTGACAATTAGATAAAAATTCCTCCAAGTCCCACTACCCTGATGTTTCTCACACAAGTGACTATTCTTCATGTGCAATCCTGACCAGCAAATCTGAGAAAACTATTCAAACCAAAAGTGGAATTTGGGAATTCAGGTTTATAGAACAACAAGTTCCTCTGAAAAGGCATAGTTTACAACAGGTGTAACACAGGGTTTCAACCGGTGATAAAGCTGAAGTTTTCATAGTAACCTTTAGCCAGAAGTATGAAAAGAAAGGGTTTACAGGGATATGGGCCAAGTGCTGGCAAATGGGACTAGATTAGGTTAGGATATCTGGTCGGCATGAATGAGTTGGACCAAAGGGTCTGTTTCTGTGTTGTATACCTCTATGACTAAGTGCCAAGTGGATGATCCACCTCGGCCTCCTCCAGTGATCCCCAGCATTACAGTTAACTGTCTTCAGCCAATTCAATTATCTCCATGTGATATCAACAAACAATTGGAGGCATTTGATACTGTAAGTGCTATGGGCCCTGACAATATTCCACCAATACTACTGAAAACTTGTGCTGCAGTACTTGCTGCTCCCTAGCCAAGCTCTTCCAGTAGAGTTTAAACATTGTCATCTATCTGACAATGGGGAAAATTGCTCAGGTATATCCTGTATATAAAAAGCAGACAAATCCAACCCAGCCAATTACCAGCCTATTAGCCTACTCTCAGTCATCAGTAAAGTAATGGAAGGTGTAATCAGTAAGGGCGTCAAGCAGCACTTTCTCAGCGATAACCTGCTCAGTGATGCCCAGTTTGGGTTCTGCCAGGGCCACTCAGCTCCTGACCTCATTATAACTTTTGTTCGAACATGGACAAAAGAGCTGAATTCCAGAGGGGAGGGGAGAGGGACAGCCCTTGACATCAAAGCTGCATGCGACTGAGTGTAGCATCAAGGAGCCCTAGCAAAACTGGAATCAATGGGTATTGGGGGCACACTCTCCATTGTTTGGATCAGACCTCGCACATAGGAAGGTGGATGTGTTTGTTGGAGGTTAGTCATCTTGGCTCCAGGACTTCTCTGTAGAGTTCCTCACAGTAGTGTCCGAGACCCAACCATCTTCAGCTGTTTTCATTAGAACGTAAGAAATAGGAGCAAGAGTGGGCCATCTGGCCTCTCGAGCCTGTTCGACCATTCAATAAGATCTTTTTCCTGGACTCCGCCCCACTTACCCGCCTGCTCACCATAAAACTTAATTCCTTTGCTGTTCAAAAATCTATCTTTGTCTTAAAACGATTCAATAAGGTAGCCTCAACTGCTTCACTGGGCAGTGATCAATGACCTTCCCTTTATCTTAAGGTCAGAAGTGGGGATGTTCACTGATATTGCAATGTTCAGCACCATCCGCAACTTTTCATTCATACCACACAAATGCCAGGCGATGATCATCAATAAGAGACAATCTAACTAATGCCCCTTGACATTCAAGGGCATTAGCATCACTAAATCCCCCATTATCAACATCCTGACCAGAAACTCAACTGGACTCGCCACATCAACACAGTGGCTACAACAGCTGGTCAAGCTAGGAATACTGCAATGAGTATTCACAGTAAGTACTATGCATCCCCCACCCTAACTGACACTCAGGAGCAGCAGTCTGTACTATCGACAAGATTTAGTTTAGAAATTCACCAAAGATCCTCAGACAGCACCTTCCAAACCCATAACCTGCAAGATCCCCTCCAAGCCACTCACCACCCTGACTTGGAAATACATTATCGAACCTCTACTGTTGCTGGCCCAAAATTCTGGAATATGTTGTGGTTCTGTTCGCCGAGCTGGGAATTTGTGTTGCAGACGTTACGCCCCTGTCTAGGTGACATCCTCAGTGCTTGGGTGCCTCCTGTGAAGCGCTTCTGTGATCTTTCCTCCGGCATTTGTAGTGGTTTGAATCTGCCGTTCCGGTTGTCAGTTCCAGCTGTCCGCTGCAGTGGTCGGTATATTGGGTCCAGGTCAATGTGCTTATTGATTGAATCTGAGGATGTCACCTAGACAGGGGACGAAACGTCTGCAACACAAATTCCCAGCTCGACGAACAGAACCACAAAAACGAGCACCCGAGCAACAAATCTTCTCACAAACTTTGAATTCTGAAATATCCTCCCTAATGGTACCATGGGTCAATCCACACCAGGTGGACTGCAGCGGTTCAAGAAGGCAGCTCACCACCACCTTCCCAAGGGCAACTAGGGATGGGCAATAAATACTGGCCCAGCCAGCGACACCCACTTCCCAAAAACTAATAAAAACACAGGCAACTTGAAGAAAACATAAAAATTGAAGTGTAATGTTGAATCAGTATTTATTCATAGAATCCTGATAGTGTGGAAGCAGGCCATTTAGCTCATTGACTCCACACTGACCCCCCAGAAGAGCATCCCACTAAGAATCACTCTGCAACCCCATCTCTCAAAGTCTGCATTTCCCATGGCTAATCCACCTAGCCTGCACATCATGGCCAATCCAACTAACCTGCACGTGTGGACTGTCAGAGGATATCAGAGCACCTGGAGGAAACCACGGCAGACACACAGATGGTGCAAGCTCTGCAGAGACACTCATCTGGGGGTGGAATCGAACCAGGGTCGCTGGCACTGTGAGGCAACAATGCTAACCACTGAGCCACCAAGCCACCCCAGTCCGTGGGATAATTCCAGACAACCAGGGAGGAAATCAGTTTAAAGACCTCACCTGAGAGACTGAGTTTTGGATAGTGCAGTACAATACTGTGAATGTCAATCTTGATTTTGAACTAAACTATAGTGGAGGCTTGATTCTTCAGATTCAGAGGCAGGAATGCCACCAACTGAGCCACAGAGAAGTCTAAGGCCACTGTAGTTTACCTTCTACCATCTGGGTAGTTTGATAAGATGCGATTATGGGAGTTATTGTCTGACCACAATGATCAATCCTTGTAGTTTGAGTCTACAGCAGTCCCAGATATCAGAAGAGGAAAACTCCCAGTGATTAAAAGTGTAGAAACAGCAGGTTCAAAGTCATTTGCTCCCAGTGTCATGACACAAATTACTGATACTCCATCTCAAAATATTGCTAAATCTGAATGAATCACTACCTATTCATTCCACTGTTTTCTTTGAATCCTGTTCCCTAAATTGAGTACCTGCTCAGTGAAAGGAAACGCTAGAAATAGAATATCCTCTTCAAGGTGAACTAGTTTATTATGATCCACGCTAACTACTCCCCTCAGAATTCTAAAAGCTGTCATTACGTTACCACTCAATTCAGTATTAAGAAATCTGCATACCTACCAGGTTTCAATGGGGTTTTCTTATCCTCTTCATCGTCATCCCAGTTGTCCTATGGAAACAAAAAAGGTGAACAGCACTTAAGCTACTAATCTTCATTACTTATAATGAAAATGGACATAAGAAAGCTTTCAAACTACTGATTTACTTTAGTTTTTGTGGCCCACTTGTTACAGCTTTGTAGAAAGCAAATCTCTGTAGGTAACAGGTCATGAATATTATAAACTGCAAAAGGGAACCATTAGATCATGTAAAGCCTAGTGTACCTTCTTTATGGAGTACACCACAGTGTACAGTTAAGACACAGATTAGAAGATCATCGCTCAATCCACAGTCTGTACTGAGCTGATCTCAGGTTAGCCGCTGAGGTAAAGTTCGCCTCTGCATTCCTGAAATAGGAAGGCGACAGATTGTCGCGGACTTCTGTTAATGGCTTCAGTAGCCTCTGTTGGTAAAAGGCAGGTATAAATGACAATGATAATAGGATCAGATCACTCTAGTGCCCTATCAACATATTCACCTGTTAGAGAAGGAATTCTACAGTGGCATATCACCAAATGATTTGCCTCAGCGAAACTGAAACTGGCAAGAGAGTACAGTGCAGAAAAAACCAGTGGGAAGTAAATGTTAAATGCAAAAGGACAAAAGTAACTGACTAACAAACAAGTCTGAGATGTGACCAGACAGATTTGTCAGATTATAAAAAAATTTGATTGGTTAGATGTTCAGAAAATGTTCCAACTGCAGGAAAACCAAAGTAGAGGTCATAAATATTGAAGAACACATGAATGAAAGAAGGATGAATCAGTACAATTAGAAGCTGGCTGAGAAAGATCAGAGGCAGTTAGTGTGAAACAGCACCATGTGCATGACCCAAATAAGACAAGGGAATCCATATGGTAAGATTCTGTAAAGTTGTAGACCAACACAGGCAATTTAGAGCATACACAGAGACCCATGATGGTCCCCAACTAGGCCAAATGACCCATTTCTATTCTGTAAACAGTACCAACACACCAGAATATTCAAAATTCTCAACTCTCAAGCAGTGTGAAGCACAGAGAGTGAGGGCAAAAATTACTTAGGATTGATCTTTCTAATCCCTCTACATCTATCTTTATGCGATTTTCACCTACGTTAAACCTCATTAACACCCCTGCTGGTATCTCTGTAATTAGTAATATGGCACATGAATTGCAAACCTGAGCGATGCCTGACACGGAGGTGTCACACTGCAAAGACTGGCAGATTGTATAAAACAGGGAGACAGTGAGGTCTGCAGATGCTGGAGATCAGAGTTGAGAGTGTGTTGCTAGAAAAGCACAGCAGGTCAGGCAGTATCCGAGGAGCAGAAAAAGCAGAAAGATGAAAGGCTCAGGCCGAAACGTTGATTTTCCTGCTCCTCGGATGCTGCCTGACCTGCTGTGTTTTTCCAGCATCCAAACTCTCTCAGCATATTCATTTGGCCATTCACAAGGTACTTTGCAATCATTTGCAAATCTCTTGGGGTCCAATATTAGATGTGATTTGGAAAACGGACAAATGCTAAATAATTCTAAGTGTGCAATGAATTATACTAACGCCTAATTTAGGATTGCCTTTGGGGCTTGCAGTGTGATAGATCTGCATGTATGAAAGCAACATATATTAATATATAAGGCCTTATTTGTAGGCAATTCTTAGAAAGTTCAGAAAAAGTATGAAAAACAGTCTGCCCTATGCATCCTACTGGCTATCAGCCATATAATTCAAAGAGGCAAAAATACAGAGAGAGCGTAAGAGATAACAAGGAAAATTAAACACCAGGAATTCCTCACCAACCTTCAAACTCTATGAAAGCAGTCTCTGGGATTAACAATCGCAGATCTTTTCTCTCATAACAATCTGATGCTGTGGAGTCATGCTAAAACCCAAGTATGTAATTTCCACTAGGTCGCCCAGTAAATGTTGTTAGGGAAATATGCCACGTACAATTCTTTCAGATGACTTGTCCCAAGTCACCCTCACCGATACCAAATTGAGCAAATTCAATCTTGTGCAAGACATTTACTCTCCTGGAGCAGAGAGCGACATGTCACCCAGGGGTAGCATTCACCACATAGAACATAGAACACAGCTCCATATAGCCTGCAAATTTATGTCCAAATATGAGCCAACTCATGAGAAATGCACGATCACATTTTTGAAATCTTGCAAACATTTCAAGGCCTTTGAAAACCCTTGGTTCTTCCTCATCCGAGGAACTGTATGGGGTTGGCTAAAAAGGGTGTCTTTCCGCAGTGACTCGTGAGCATGCAGTTAGAACTCCCATCTGTGGATTTCTCAGGAAGTGCATTTGCAACTCAAGGACAAAGATAAATTTCAGTGCCTGACTGACATCCAGCTGACCAAAGAAAAAAAATTAAAAGTTCGACCAATGACCACGAAGTGAATACACTAAGTTTTAAAAGCAGACCGACAGAACAACAAAATTCTATAATCTTTCCCAGCATGTCTCTGCAATCATCTGCATTTGAAGACAATCACCACAATACCTTTGTGTCTGTTAAATCATACCCTCAACAAAGATATCATCTCATAGAAACATAGATTTATGGCACAGGTCGTCATTTAGACCATTGTGTCTATATCAGACAGGAAACAGCAATCCAGCTTAATCCCACATTCCTGTATTAGCACCTCAAGTGCATTTTTTAAAAATGCGATGGGTTTCTGCCACTACCATAATTTCTGATAGTGAGCCATAGACTCCCACAGTGAATGATTACTCAAGTTCCTACTAATCCTTCCAACAATCACTTCAAATCTATGACCCTTGGTCACTGACCTTTTTAATGAAAACAGGGCTTCCAATCTAGTCTATCCAAATTCTCACAACCTTGGACATTTCAAACAAATCTCCCACCCAGTCTGCTCAGTTCCAAAGAAAACTCAGCATATCCAATCTTTCTTCAGAAGTAAAATTTTCATTCCTGGCAACATTCACAGAAATTTCCTCTCTATCCTTTCCATCTTATCTATTGTCTAATTCAGTGCCCAGAATTCAAAAGGCTTATTCAAATAAATCTTTTATAAGGTTCCATCATAATCTCTGTGCTCTTATACTTGAGGCCTTGGCCATTAAGGTACAGAGCCCCTTCTTAATCATATTTCCTTTCCAGCCACCATCAGGGATCTCTATTATATATTCTAAATTGCCTATGTTGATCTATTTTCAGAATCTTACTATAATGGATTCCCTATCCTGCCCAAATTTCTTTGTTTCTTATCTCTCCAGATTTAATGCTGTGCACCACCTATCAGTGTGCCTATCACACTTAGCAACGCTGTCTATTTAAATTGGGGTAAAAGTGTTGCACTCCTATCAATTTATCAAAACAATGCACTGAATGTCTACTCTTATGCAGGAAGGGACATAAAGTCACCCTTTAAAAGTTGGAATCACTCAGCTTTATCACTATCACAGTGCTACTGTGCCAAAAGCTATCAACACTATACTAAAGCAATGAGTTACTATCTCTTTAATGGGCAATATTTATAGATACCGAAAACCCCATTCTACTTCATAAAGATGTACTGCACGAAAACAAACCCTTTGGTCCAAATCGTCCATGCTGACCAGATATCCTAAATAAAACAAGTCCCATTTGCCATCTAAACCCTTCCTATTCATATACCCATCCAGATGTATTTTAAATGCTGTCATTCTACCAGCCTCCACCACTTCCTCTGGCAGCTCACTCCATACAGGCACCACACGCTGAATGAAGAAGTTGCCCATTATAAATCTTTCCCCTCTCACCTTAAATCTTTGCCTTCTAGTTTTGGATTCCCCCACTCTGGGCGGAAAAGTACCTGTTTATTTCCCCTATCCATGGCCTTATGATTTTATAAACCTCTAACACTCGAGGGAAAATAGCCCCAGCCGATTCATTCTCTTTCTATAGCTCAAATCCCCCAACCCTGGCAACATTCTTGTAATTCTTTTCTGAACCCTTTCAGGTTTCACAACATCCTACCTGTAGCAAGGAGACCAGAACTGCACACAATATTCCAAAAGTGGCCAAACCAATCTATCCAATCCAGAAGTGCATAAATGTTCAACTATAGAAGCAAGTCATTCAGCCCACGTCTATGCTCATGATGAAAACTCCACATAATCGCTCCCTGCTCAACTGGCACATTACTTATTTCTTTCATCCACGTGTAGTTATCAAGCTGTGCTTTAAATACATTAATGATCATTAATCATGTGACAATATATTCTCACCACAAAAATTACACAACTAACATTACATATCAGTATTTCAATCAGTGAAGCAACATGCAGAAATCTGGAGACTCCGGGGACACCTATTCTTAAATGTCTTGACATATTCCTGTGAAATTTTCCATCAAATAGAATTGCTCATATCACATTAGTGATAGACCATATCTGGAAGGAATAAATTTAATCATTTGACTGTATGGTATTCGCAGCTCAAACAGACAACACCAAATCAGTCCTCACGAGATGTAATCAACTTGAACGACTAAAACTGTTTCTCTCTATATTCATATGTCAATCTGTTGAGTACCTCCAACACTTTGTCTTTAGTCGAGATGCATGGATCTGCAGTACTTTGCTTTTTGTTTCATAGCTATCAAATTTAATATAAATGATTGTATTTACTAAATTCGGAGGCTGATTTCATCCTACTATACTGCATGGTCTATCTGCATAAGAGTATTCAGCACTGAGCTCAAGGTTTGAATTCAAGCTGATGACACATGGAGTATTTTACAATAGTCAGCAAAACCACTTCTGATTTTGCTGACAATTTAAAAACTTTTTAACCTTGTTCTTGCTTTTGAAATCACCAGAACAGCTTTACTGAAGAAATATGGCAATAGTTCTTCTATTATGCTCAGATTATCACCAGGATTAGTGTAAAGTGAGTAAGAATTTTGGATACTGTCAGATTGAGGAAATCTTTTATCACTGTTTAGTTGTAACAAATGCTATTTCCTGAATGTACCATCAATTCAACCCCACAAAAAAAATAGTCTTTGAAGTGTGCTTCAAGAGGGAGTATCAAACATTCAATCCATGGAACAGTTACACCTACTGCAGTGCTGGCTCTCCCAGGCAATGTTCTGTACAATCTACGAGACCTATGCCATAAATATCATCACTGCTTCTCTCATTTGGCAGGTGAGACAAATAATGTTTGACTGGAGTAGCAAGTGGACTAGGAAAAGAGACAGGTTGATCATGGTACTAAGTATTTACTTCACAGCCAACAGAAACGGACGAACACAGGAAAAGGAGATGACAATCCAGCTCCACGCCAACAAAAATCACAGCTCATCTGCGATCTAACTCCACATACCCACCTTTGTCTCGGCCCCCTTTGTACCTTTGGTCCTGGGGATTCATCACCCTTTGATGCCAATACTCCCTTTATTACTGTTACTTTGCTCACATTAACTTTTTAGCACCCTTGATACAGTATTAGTTTCTTTGGGATGCCTATCTTGCTATTCCCTTTCTCTGTTGTGAATACTGACACAAAGTAAGTACCTTATTTTATGATATCACTACTACTTTAAGGAGTGTACAATGCTCCCTGCAGTATGTTTTCCAATGCAAATTTTAACTCTGTTGGAAGCACCTTCATTTTGTAGTTTGTACAAAATGCTTTGCCATTTCTCCATGCAGCCAGGATCATTTGAATTATGGAGGTTTAGTGTACCATTGCTCTTTTCAGTTTCATATTGGCATTTCACTTTTAGTTGAGAACACCATTACTTCTGCAATGCAATTTATGTATGCATTAGTATTATTTTACAGCTTGGACTTTTAACTAGTGGCATGAGATTTTGGACAGTGTGTATGAGAGGTTTAATAACTAACTTGTAATTCTTACCTGTTTAAAAAAAAATCATGGTTCCAGTATGAGAGGAGAGAGCCCGGGATGGCAATGGAAATTTGTTTGCATTGGGAGTTTTAGAAGCACAGTAAACACTGAGTATTAGCTTGCTTCCAACTTAGAAATCTCAGGACTTCTTTGTTTGCTTTGGCGAAAAACTCACTGTGGAAATCTTCTGTCTTCACTGCAACACAGTCATCCAGGTAATAAAAATATAGTGCTGTACAAAATCAGCTGATCTGACTACATCTTTGGAGAAAGAAGCGTGAGTGAAGGGTTGTAATGGTCTCTAAATGATAACAGTTTCTCTCTGTTGATGCTGCCACACCCAAGTTTTCCAAGCACTTTCTGTTTTAACTTCAGATCGCCAGTATGTTGCTTTTATTTGACAGTTACCACATACACCTGAAGATCAATATGCTTTCATATCAATGGGATCAGATTTGTCACCATGCAGTGTAGATGCAGGACATGTGTTGGTATACAGTATATCTATCATCCCCAATAAACAGATAAAATACATGGATACACTGGAAAGTAGCGAAAGATATTGATGTCAAGCATGTGTAGCTCAGTGCTTGAATGTCTAACCACTAAGTCAATTAAGTTTGAGGCCCTTGGCCGAACAGTTAAGCGGTACTAGCTTTGTAATGGTGGGAGTAATGTGATAATTTTTCTGTATAACCTTTTGGAATTAATGTGCTAAGTGAAACTATACACTAACAATATTTTCAAGTATTTAAATTAAACACACACTTGGGTTGAACTAAAAAATTGACATTGTTTTTCATTACTTTGCTCTTTCTGTGCTTTAATTCCCCATGATAGAGAAATCTGAGGAGACTCAAATTTAACAAACTAGGTCTTTACCCCGATAAAACAACAAAGTGATGGAAAAATCTTTATCTTGCTATATCATTAACTTAATTATTAGAGGGTAGACAGCAGGAAGGAAAGAAAAGCCAAACAAATGGGAGCACAACCATCTAACACATGAGATTCACCACAACAAAAATTTACATTCTCAAAGGGATAAAGTCTAGCGAACTAATGTGAGAAAACTGGTCTCCTCGAAAGGACCAATAAATGATTGGAAGTTACGCTCTACCTCAACCAAACTCAGACAAAAAAGGCAAAAATTGACACCAAGCCACCTTTTAAACAAGTGACCAAAATTTTGTTCAATGTACCGACTTTAAGAAGCAAATTAAAAGGGAATAAAGAATAGAAAGGCTGTGAAGTTTAATTTTGACATGGGGCAGCTGAAAACACAGCTGGCAGCAGTGAGTGAAACTTGGAGGAGCAAACCAAAGGATGGAATTAGAGGAACAGAGAACATGCAAAGTTCCAGGGAAAGGGGGAATCTACGGCAGGTTTTGAACAGGAGGATTGGCAGGTTACACTTCGGGTGCTGAAGAGTGCCAACTTCGGGATCAGTGAGCCAAGGAAATATAACGTGTAGCAGGTGGTAAGAAGGACGGTATTGCCACTCACCCCAACAGCAGGAAGCAAAAGTGACGCCCCAAACTCCCTTCAGAAATTAAATGCGGCCAACCTGCATTTGTATAGCATCTTTCGCATAGTAAGAGACAGATGGAGCCAGAGATAAACGGTCAAGGGTGGGGTAAGCTGCCTTGGGCCCAGCTCTAGTGTTTTCTTTACCTTCACATCCTCGTCCTCATCCTCGCCTTCCCATCTGTCCACGATCACCGGCTTGATCACCGGCTGGTTCACCGGCCCCTGCGTCTGGAAATCGTCGTCTGCGAACAGAATCGAAGCCGGTCATTAGTTTGAGGAGGGGAAAGGGGCAAAACGTGAGAATGGGGCAGGGAGAAAAGCCAGAAGGATACTCTCGGCGCCATTAAAGCCGAAACACAAAAAGCGGCGCTCACCCCAGCCGTCCGAGTCCGCCATGGCCACCTGCCCGCTCTCTCCGTCACGCCGGGGAACTGTGGGATACTGGAGGACTAGACGTTGTGGTGTACTGGAGGTCCCAGCTGGAGGACTAGGCATTGTGGTATACTGGAGGTCCCAGCTGGAGGACTAGACGTTGTGGTGTACTGGAGGTCCCAGCTAGAGGACTAGGTATTGTGGTATACTGGAGGTCCCAGCTGGAGGACTAGGCATTGTGGTATACTAGAGGTCCCAGCTGGAGGACTAGACGTTGTGGTATACTGGAGGTCCCAGCTGGAGGACTAGACGTTGTGGTGTACTGGAGGTCCCAGCTGGAGGACTAGGCATTGTGGTATACTGGAGGTCCCAGCTGGAGGACTAGGCGTTGTGCTGGAGGACTAGGCATTGTGGTATACTGGAGGTCCCAGCTGGAGGACTAGACGTTGTGGTGTACTGGAGGTCCCAGCTGGAGGACTAGGCATTGTGGTATACTGGAGGTCCCAGCTGGAGGACTAGGTGTTGTGGTATACTGGAGGTCCCAGCTGGAGGACTAGGCGTTGTGCTGGAGGACTAGGCATTGTGGTATACTGGAGGTCCCAGCTAGAGGATTAGGCATTGTGGTGAACTGGAGGTCCCAACTGGAGGACTAGGCGTTGTGGTATACTGGAGGTCCCAGCTGGAGGACTAGGCGTTGTGCTGGAGGACTAGGCATTGTGGTATACTGGAGGTCCCAGCTAGAGGATTAGGCATTGTGGTATACTGGAGGTCCCAGCTGGAGGACTAGGCGTTGTGGTGAACTGGAGGTCCCAACTGGAGGACTAGGTGTTGTGGTATACTGGAGGTCCCAGCTGGAGGACTAGGCGTTGTGCTGGAGGACCAGGCATTGTGGTATACTGGAGGTCCCAGCTGGAGGACTAGGCGTTGTGGTGAACTGGAGGTCCCAACTGGAGGACTAGGTGTTGTGGTATACTGGAGGTCCCAGCTGGAGGACTAGGCGTTGTGGTGAACTGGAGGTCCCAACTGGAGGACTAGGTGTTGTGGTATACTGGAGGTCCCAGCTGGAGGACTTGGCGTTGTGATATACTGGAGGACTAGGCATTGTGGTATACTGGAGGTCCCAGCTGGAGGTCCCAGCTGGAGGACTAGGTGTTGTGGTATACTGGAGGTCCCAGCTGGAGGACTAGGGTTGTGGTATACTGGAGGACTAGGCATTGTGGTATGCTGGAGGTCCCAGCTGGAGGACTAGGCATTGTGGTATACTGGAGGTCCCAACTGGAGGACTAGGTGTTGTGGTATACTGGAGGTCCCAGCTGGAGGACTAGGCGTTGTGGTATACTGGAGGTCCCAGCTGGAGGACTCGGCGTTGTGGTATACTGGAGGTCCCAGCTGGAGGACTAGGTATTATGGAATATTGGAGGACTAGGTATTGTGGTATACTTGAGGTCCCAACTGGAGGACTAGGCGTTGTGTTATACTGGAGGTCCCAACAGGAGGACTAGGCGTTGTGGTATACTGGAGGTCCCGACTGGAGGACTAGGCAGTGTGCTATACCGGAGGTCCCAGCTGGAGGACTAGGCGTTGTGGTATACTGGAGGTCCCAGCTGGAGGACTAGAAGTCCGCCCACCCCAATAGCATCGCTGCGCTGGGCTTTTAGCGACACCAGTTAGGTGAATTGGCCATGCTAAATTGCCCGTAGTGTTAGGTTTAAGAGGTAAATGTACGGGTATGGGTGGGTTGCGCTTCGGCGGGTCGGTGTGGACTTGTTGGGCCGAAGGGCCTGTTTCCACACTATAAGTAATCTAATCTAATCTAATGTAAGTAATCTAATCAGTTTAAAGGGGGGGAGGTACTCTCTTTGTATCTATCTAACATATTGTTACTAAGGGAAGGATGAAGAAGCTATGCATGACAAGGGAAGGCATAAAACGTACAATGTGGTAAAAATGAGTGGAAAGGCTTTAAAAACCAGCAGAGGGTAACTAAAATAAATCAGGCTGGGGTATGAAATATTAGGGTAAGCTGGTTAGAAATAAAAAAAATTGCAATAGTTTTTTCCAGATATGTAAAAGAGAGACAAGATTGGACATTGGACTGGTGGACAATGAGGCTGGGGACTTGGTAATGAAGAGTATTGTGCGCAGGTTTAGACCCCATAGGACCTGAGGGCATCGCCTTAGAGTAAAAGGCAGACCTTTTAGAAAGGGGATAAGGATAAACTTTTTCAGCCAGAGAGTGGAGAATCTATGGAATTCATTGCCACAGAAGGCTGTGGAGGTCAGGTCATTGAGTATATTTAAGACAGAGATAGATAGATAGATTCGTGAGTATCAAGGGTTATGGGGAGGAAGTGGAAGAGTGGGTTTGAGAAACTTATCAGCCATGATGGAATGGCGGAGAAGAATCAGTGGGCTGAATGGCCTAGTTTCTGCTCTTATGGTCTTAACAAAGCAATGGCAGAGGAATGGTGAATAGAAACTTTGCATCAGTTTTCACTGGGGAAGACACCAGCAGGTACCAGAACATTAGGACAATTGGGGGGAGGGGGAGCAGAGGTGGAATGTAATGGCCACCTTTAAGGAGAAGGTTCTGGGGAAGCTGAAAAAGTCTAAAGGGGAATAAATCATGAGGACCAGATGGACTACATCCTAGAATTCTGAAGGCGATTGCTGAGGAGATTGTGGATTGGTGGTGATCTTCCAGGAATCACTGGAGGCAGAGAGGGTCTCAGAGGATTGGAAAATGGTTAATATAACAACCCTGTTTAAGGAAGGAGGCAAAAGGCAGGAAAGTGTAGATCATTATTAAGGATTAGATTGTAAAATACTTTGAAGTGCATAGGGCTGAGTCAGTATGACTTTAAGGGGAGGTCATGCCTGACAAATGTTAGAATTTGTTTGAGATGGTAAGGAGCAAGTTAGACAAAAGAGAGCCAGTGGATATGGTCTATTTGGATTTCCGGAAGACCTCTGGCAAGGCGCTGCACAGAACGCTACTAAATAAGATGAATCCATGGCGTTAGGGACGAGATACTGGCATGGATAGAGGATTAGCTTAAAAGGCAGAGAGTGTGGACGAAGGGGTCTTTTTCAGATAGCAGCCAGTGGCTAGTAGTGGAAGTCTGCAGGAGTTAGTTTTCGAACCATAACTATTCACTTTATGCATTAACGATCTGGACAAAGCAATGGGAGAGTATTGTTGCTAAGTTTGGAGATGGCACAAAGTGTAGGGGCAGGTAGTGTTGAGGGAGCGGGGGGCTACAGAAGGACTTGGCCAGGGTAGGAACATGGGCAAAGAAGTGGCAGATTGAATTACAAGAAGGCAGGAGAATAAGGTTGAAAAACATTTCAGGATGATCGAATGGCCTCATTAGAGTCATAGAGATGTACAGCATGGAAACAGACCCTTTGGTCCAACTAGTCCATGCCAACCAGATATCCCAACCCAATCTAGTCCCATTTATCAGGACTTGGCCTATATCCCTCCAAACCCTTCCTATTCATATATCCATGCAAGGACTGTAACAAACACTACCATTGGGCAAACAGGCAGAAAACTAGCCACCAGGATACATGAACACCAACTAGCCACAAAAAGACATGACCCTCTCTCACTAGTATCCTCACTTACAGATGAGGAAGGACACCACTTCAACTGGGACAACACATCCAATCCTAGGACAAGCCAAACAGAGACACGCACGAGAACTCTTAGAAGCATGGCATTCCAACCGGAACTCTATGAACTTCTTCCCGACCTCTCGGCCCCCCCCCCCCCGTCTTCTCCGGCCTATCACCCTCACCTTAACCTCCTTCCACCTATCGCATTCCCAACCCCCTTCCCCCAAGTCCCTCCTACCTACCTTTTATCTTAGCCTGCTTGGCACACCCTCCTCATTCCTGAAGAAGGGCTTATGCCCGAAACGTCGATTCTCTTGCTCCTTTGATGCTGCCTGACCTGCTGCGCTTTTCCAGCAACACATTTTTAAGCTCTGATCTTTGAGGGGCCCTATTCTCTCCCTAGTTACCCTTTTGTCCTTAATATATTTGTAAAAACCCTTTGGATTCTCCTTAATTCTATTTGCCAAAGCTATCTCATGTCCCCGTTTTGCCCTCCTGATTTCCCTCTTAAGTATACTCCTACTTTCTTTATACTCTATTAAGGATTCATTCGATTTATCCTGTCTGTACCTGACATATGCTTCCTTCTTTTTCTTAACCAAACCCTCAATTTCTTTAGTCATCCAGCATTCCCTATACCTACCAGCCTTCCCTTTCACCCTGACAGGAATATACTTTCTCTGGTTTCTTGTTATCTCATTTCTGAAGGCTTCCCATTTTCCAGCCATCCCTTTACCTGTGAACATCTGCCTCCAATCAACTTTTGAAAGTTCTTGCCTAATACTGTCAAAATTGGCCTTTCTCCAATTTAGAACTTCAACTTTTAGATCTGGTCTATTCTTTTCCATCACAATTTTAAAACGAATAGAATTATGGTCGCTGGCCCCAAAGTGCTCCCCCACTGACACCTCAGTCACCTGTCCTACCTTATTTCCCAAGAGTAGGTCAAGTTTTGCATCTTCTCTAGTAGGTACATCCACATACTGAGTCAGAAAATTGTCTTGTACACACTTAAGAAATTCCTCTTCATCTAAACCCTCAACACTATGGCAGTCCCAGTCGATGTTTGGAAAGTTAAAATCCCCTACCATAACCACCCTATTATTCTTACAGATAGCTGATATCTCCTTACAAGTTTGTTTCTCAATTTCCCTCTGACTATTTGGGGGTCTATAATACAATCCCAATAAGTGATCATCCCTTTCTTATTTCTCAGTTCCACCCAAATAACTTCCCTGGATGTATTTACGGGAATATCCTCCCTCAGCGCAGCTGTAATGCTATCCCTTATCAAAAATGCCACTCCCCCTCCTCTTTTGCCTCCCTTTCTATCCTTCCTGTAGCATTTGTATCCTGGAACATTCAGCTGCCAGTCCTGCCCACCCCCTGAGCCATGTTTCTGTAATTGCTATGATATCCCAGCCCCATGTTCCTAACCATGCCCTGAGTTCATCTGCCTTCCCTGTTAGGCCCCTTGCATCGAAATAAATGCAGTTTAATTTATTAGTCCTACCTTGTCCCTGCCTGCCCTGACTGTTTCTATAGAGATTGAAAGCAGAGTTAATATTTCAGGTCAGTGTGACTTATCAGAATCTTATGAAGAAGGGTCAATAGACTCAAAACACTAACTCTGTTTTCTCTGCACAGATGATGTCAGACTTGCTGAGTTTCTCCAGCAATTTCAGGTTTCGTTTTAGATTTCCAGCATCTTTATTTCTGGTAGCATGTGTCACAATTAAGTCCAACATGACTGTAGGTTGTATTCTGAAGAGTCAAACTGAACTTGATAGGTCAACTTGACTTCTGTCACCACACATGCTGCCAGACCTGTTGAATTTCTCCATTTTCATTTCAGACTTCCAGCATCCATGGGACTTAGCTTTTATTTAAGCTGGTTTTAAGCAAGGTCTTGAAGAAGTAGAGAAAGAGAGAGAGGGTTAGGGAGAGAATTCCCGAGCAGCTAACAGTATAATTGGGGATATTAAAGAGCTGAAACCTATGTAGAAAGATGCGGCATGTTGTACACTTGAAGTTCCATTACATTTTCTGTCCACGTACATCTAATGATTTAAATTAACATTTCTGAAAGCAGAAACTAAGGCAGCTGGTGGAATTTGAATTCAAGAAGAATTTGGAAATAAAACAAAAGCTAGTCTAATGGCTAACACATTACCAGTTGATTGTTGTAAAAGTCACTGGGTTCACTCATGTCCTTTGGGGAAACATCCTTACTTGGTCTGGCCCACATCACTCCAGACCGCCAGCAATATGGTTAAAAATCACACAACACCAGGTTGTAGTCCAACAGGTTTAATTGGAAGCACTCGTTCATCAGGTGGTTGTGATGAACCACCTGATGAAAGAGTGGTGCTCCGAAAGCTAGTGCTTCCAATTAAACCTGTTCGACTATAACCTGGTGTTCTGTGATTTTTAACTTTGTACACCCCAGTCCAACACCGGCATCTCCAAATCAGCAATATGGTTGACTCTTAACTGCTCTCTGGGCAATTGTCGGCATGCAATAAATGCTGGCCTTGCTAGTGCTGCCCACATTCCATGAAAGAATAAGGAAAATAACATTACAACATATGGCTGTGGATAATAAATGGTCCATTGTTTAGTACGATTTTCTTACCACCATCTTGATCACATCAGCTCACTTGATCAGTCCAAATATTGGATCAAAGAGACTCCACCTCAGGCATATTCTGGCTGTATTGATTCTGTGTACTGACAGAATACATTGTGGGATGTCAACTGCTTCATTGTTTTAACTTCTAGTCCCATGCCCTCTAGACAATCTGTAGCAGCATCAATGACCATTTCTGACTGTTCTCGTTAGGTCAGAAATGGGGATGTCGAATGCAGTCTTCAATTTTGTTCATAATGCATCAGATTCTGAAGCAAATGGTGCCCACATTTAGCTCAATATCTTTTCTGACTCATACAGCCATGATTGTCTCCTGCTATCTCTTAGACAGGCCAATATTTTACTTATTCTTAAAAAAGTGAAGGTCCCGGAGGACTGTGCTTCGTACAGGCCCATTTCACTCCACTTTAAAATCCTCTCTAAGACTCTCACATTAAGGCTGGAGACAGTGTTACCCACTATTTTTAAAGAGGATCAGACAGGCTTCATAAAAGGCCGCAGATCCTCCAATAATGTTAACATTTATGTAATTCAAGCATGCCAACAACAGTCAATACAGGAATTGGTGATTTTCTAGATGCGGAGAAGGCATTTGACAGAGTTGAGTGGCTGTACCTTTTCTATACTCTGGAGCAGTTTGATTTGGGTGAAATCTTTATAAGATGGGTAAAGGATCTCTACAGTGGCCCTCTCACTGCGGTCATCACCAATGGGGTACAATCAAGTAATTTTAAACATTTTTTAGGGGTAGACGGCAGGGCTGACCCCTTTTGCAACTCCATTTTATGTTGGTGATTGAACCATGAGCAGAAGCCATTCATCGTGATCCTAATATATCAGCTCCAGAAGTGGGGTCAAATTACGTAAGATTTTGTTGTATGCGGATGATGTCCTAATTTTTTTGTCAAATCTAGCAGTTTCAGTGCCTCACTTGATACAATGCGTCTGCGTGTTTGGTGCCTTTTCGATGTACAAAATTAATTTTGCTAATCAGAGACTATGCCTATGGGTGGTCTTAGATTTTGAGGGCAAATATCGATTCCCATTTAAGTGGTCACAAAGGGCGTGGGGGGGGGGGGGGGGGGGGGAAGGGATTGTGTATTTGGGCATTTTCATTACTCCAGTTCTGGATCGGCTGTTAAAAGCCAATTTTGTTCAATTCTTTGACAAAATCAAACAAGACCTTCAAAGATAGGAGGCGCTTCCTGTCTCGTGGTTGGGTCGAATAGCGCTTACTAAGATGAATATTCTCCCCCATTTGCTATACCCACCATGACTCCCTTGAGGATCTAAAATCTGGATTTAGGCTGTTGTCAGGAGCAACCATTTTATGCATGCTTTTACTAACTACAAAATGGCTTCTTAATGCAAGTAACAGAGAATAACATAACAAAATGGCTTCTAGGAGCAATGGCATCTTACTCTGCTGAAAACTGCATTCCTGAATTAATTGAAAGATTAGCAAACAATTAACTAAGTAAGATATGACATTATTAAAGTATCCTAAATTGACTTGGAAACCAGGTGTCCCCAAGATAAAAACATGCAAAGGAGTCAGTTCCCAGAAAATATCATTGGCTTAATTTTATGTCTATTTGTCACTTTATTTCATTTTGTTGGATTCATTTTGCAATTATGGCAGTTCTGTTTGTTAAGGGACCTGTAAAAGTTGTCTGTGTTAAGCTAAAGTGCGCAGCTTTTCCAGAGAACGCAGAGGTGCTTAACCCCCGTGTTGCTGGATAACCTATTCCCGGCATCATAATAAATTGTTAAATCTTGCTGAAATCAGACCAAGCTGCTAGTGTTTATTTAACCGATCGCGGAACCGAGGGGCTCCTCCCGGGGGTCCAGATTTACATATGGTGCCGTGACTCAGATACGGCATGGACGGATTGTTGACAGCTGTGTAAAAGCCTTGAGTCCTCCACTATTGAGTGTTGAGGAATCGGCCAGCCAGACTTGAGTTTTTCACATCCATCTGGTTTTCGTCTCATTCAAGTAGTGGTGGACCTGGCGCCTCGCTGTCTACCATCTCAGTCCAGCCTGTAACAGATCGGTCTCAGTAAGATTGAGGTTCAGGGAATCTAGATAAAGAGAACAGAAAAGAGAAGATAAGATCCGACAGAAGTTGGGAGCTTTCATTAACAGGTCGGGGACCTGTAGAAAAATAGAAAAGCAAAGATGGAAGTTGGGAACTTCCATTAACAGATTGGGGATCTGTAAGCAGAGTTGCGAACTCTGAGAAATTAAAGAGACAAGAAAAGATAAGATAGGATCCTAGCAGGTCCGGTACCTGTTATCAGAGTGGTTACTGAGAAAATAAATTAAAGGGATAAGCTAAGTTAGAGGATCCTATGGAAGTTGGGAACTTCCATTATCAGATCGGGGATCTGGAAGCAGAGTTGGGAACTCTGATTTGGGAACTCTGATTTGGTCAGATTGGCATTATTTAATTTGATACTTAAATTGTTCTGTGAGATAAGTAAGTATTGCAATACATTATAACAGGATTATCGAGGGTTAAGGAAAGTCAAGAAGGGTCTGTTGGAGTTGTGAAGGTCAGTAGATTGTTGTGTGTTGACGGGCTGTTAAAGAGTAAAAGTTTTGGGTCAAGACTATAAAGGGAAGGCTGTTTAAGATGGGTAACTCTATATGTGTGAAAAGTTTCCGGAGAAATCTGACAGTCTGTGGAAGCTTTTGGCGCCTTACAAAAATACATTAATTGATGAGCAGTGGCCACTTGCTGGCCCTAAAAGTATTCAATTGGTTAAGTCAGTCCAGCAATTGATTTGGCAATTAGACTGTGGCAGCAATTCTGTGACAAAAGCCACAAGAATCAGTTTTGCGCTCTTGGCAGGATACTGCCACCAAACTGGGAATTGAATTAACTAACATGAAATCTATTGAGTTCCTCAAAATGAACGTGCTCAAGTTAAACATCAACAGAAACGAAAAGAAGTCATCTGTGACTGGTAGTCAAATGTTCGATGGTTGGCCACTCATTTGTCTTGTTTGTTGTCAGGCTGTTGATTAGCGGAAGTTTTACGTCGAGTTTATTTATGTCATATCTGTTTGGCTTGGCTTGCCTTGTCTTGCTTTGCTGATTTTTGTTTTTTTTCTGATCGTTTTGGTGTTTGTTCTTTGTTTGTGAAATATGGAGGGTGGTTGCTACCTTTGTCATGTTAACAAAAAGTAAGAAAACTGGCCAGTGACACAATTCTCACACACTTGGTTAAGCAGCTATGTGCCACAGCCAAGATTTATAAAGGTAATATTCCCTAACTTTGACTTTTGGAATGTGTGTGAATGTGTGCGAGAGAGAAAAAAAATCAGCGCTGTATTGTTCCCTGCAATTTGCAGAGAGTTTAACCCTTTCAGATTTGGTTTGGATGCACATTTGCTTGTTGGTGATTGAATGTTGCATTGTATTGCCTGGTGACCCGGGACTGTCTTGGATTTGATTTACATTTTGGAAATTTAACATGATTTCTTTTAGGGTTAAAATCCTTCAGTGATTATGAAATGAAATATTAACACTGGTTCTTCTTACAGGCCATGACTGCCCTACTGTCAGTTTCTAACTAATCTCTTTTACGCTTACATGAAAGCTAACCTTATTCAATTTCAAATCAGCTTAATACAGAGGAAGACAACTTTTATTTTGTTTCTGACTTGTTTGTTTCCACTTAATTTTAAACTGCTGTGTTTCATTGGTGATTATGATGTGCCAGTCGTAGCTTTATTTTATATCAAGTCCCCTCCCTCAATGACAATTGAAGTTTCAGTTCAACATTAGGTTGTGATAAATCATGTGATAAAATTAATATCCTATGGTTAATATTTGTGTCTTTGGATTCAGCCATTATTCGTGCATTAGAAGTTTTTTTTTGTTATCATGTGAGTAGACAAGATAATGCAGCTGCAGTCATTTCATGACCTATAGCTTTGTGAATAGGCGATGACTGGTCAGGACCGCTTAAGGAACCTAATCTTGGGTTTAAATTAAGGGACTAGACCAGGTAATTATAGTGGATTCAAAGTTGGAAACTGTATACATTTTAAATATTGAATACTGAATATATGAATTTCCAATTCATATTGATGGTTTTTAAAATGTCTTAGTCACTCGTTCAGTTTCCACCTCTGAATTACAGATAATGATTTTATTATTTTTAATAATCAATTGCATTAGCCCAAATCACATAATCAAAAGTAGTTGGCAGGATCGCTTGTTTTTTTTTCTTTACACATTGTCAGTGGAAAAAGTGAGGACTGCAGATGCTGGAGATCAGAGCTGAATATGTGTTGCTGGAAAAGCGCAGATTCCTGAAGAAGGGCTCATGCCCGAAACGTCGATTCTCCTGCTCCTTGGATGCTGCCTGACCTGCTGCGCTTTTCCAGCAACACATTTTCAGCACATTGTCAGTGACCTGTCTCATTGCCTCATGGTTAATTTGAAGCATGGCTGCATTAATTTGTCGTTAATTAAAGAATGGAAAGCTACCTTACTGGCCAGTTGAAGAAATTCTGTATGTGACTGGGGGATAGAAGCATGTATAGCAGATGGAACTCCCAAAAGCTGGGAGGTGACTGTGAATGGGTATATGAAAAATAAAAGGGACATGTGATTAAAAAAATAATAAAAGGGACATGAGAAACAGTGTAAGGCCACTAAGGTTGAGGGATATACAAACAGGGTTAAAGCAACAATACTGTAAAATAAAGAACTTATATGCTACTCAGAATCCCAAGCCTATGTCTGGCATACCGACCCCTTTTTTTTGAGGATGGGGATTTTGTTCCTGGATACCCGCTGAGCCCCTAACATCTCCTGAGTGTCCCCAGCACACTACCCATTTATTACAGACCTTTCCTTCTTTTGAAAATGAAGCATCCAGTCTTCATAGCCAATATCATGGGGATGAGTGGCCTGCGTCATCCTAAACCAGGTCCCATCCCGGGAATTAGAGTTAATGAAGCATGTCCCTGATCACAAGACCAAACTGACCCAATTTGCTCAATATGTCCAAATGTGAATGGAGTGAAATTCTGCGAGTAGCTTGAATACGAATGGCTTGTGTTACAAGACTGAAATATGTGTCTATCTGTCTGACGGAAGTGACATACAATTGAATAATAATTAAGAAGCTCAATTACCTTTGTTTAACCCTATGCTTTGCAATGTTTTTTGCCTGGAGTCACTGACATGATCTGGACCAACAGTACGAACCAGTCCAGGAATTTCCAGTCGCAAATGAGGTGAGCAGTGGTTTTCTATTGGGATGGCCAGAACCAGACTGAACCACAATGCAAGTTACAGGTAAAACCGATTATATCCAATGCCCTCGCGATCCCAAATACCGTACGCCAGCCCTGATAGGGTTGATTAGAACCAGGAGTGGAGCCTACCTCAGGTACCCACCCAACGACCACTGCTGAGCAACCTTTTTCCTGAGGTGACCCTGAAAATGGGTATAGACAGGTCCCAACATTTCACCTTTGAGACTGGCAACAAGACATCAAAAACCCCAGGGACAAATGGCTGGCCTTTGCTTTAAATTTTGAAATGTGGCCACTGGGGAGTAATGTGTCTTTAATGTTACCTTGGAGCTGATGTGGGGAATCAACATGCTTTCGTCCTAGCAAAATGAAAATCACTTAATATACACTGACTCTTCATTGCGTTTTTAGTATGACCCACGATTTTGGAGCATTGTGGGAACATTGAAGATTTTTAACCCCCATGAGGCAGCATTATAGGAATGTTGTTTTGTCCAATCAATCTGGCATTTATCAAGATGTTCGGCTCATGCTGAGGAAACTGATACTGTTTCCAAAGTAGTGGGCAAGTAGATGAAGCTGCCAAGCAGGCAGTCTTAATACCCCAAACTTCTGGTCCCCTAGCAAAACCTGGTTAGACACAGTATAAGGATGGGTATATGCCAGACCTGGGGAAGGTACAGAAATCACAGGGGAAGCCCCTGCTGAAGAGCACAAACTATGGCCACAAATAGGGTACTCCCTCAATACTCAAACCAGAATGTGGGTGACCCCTACTGGACAAGTTTGTGTTCCTTCTTTGCTGCTGCCTATTTTAATTGATTATGTGTATTTTGTATACACTTGGACAAGGAGGAAATGGTTTATACTTTATTACAATGGACACTCCACAGCCCCCACCCTCATTGAAAAGGACCCTTCCAGTCCTCCTCACCACCCCAACTGCTGCTAAGATAGCCAAATGTTCCGCCTGGGTTCATCTCCATCATTGCAAATAGTTTCAGTGCCCTACATGATACAATTCATCTGCACATTTGGCGCCTTTTCGGGGTACAAGATTAATTTTGCTAATCAGAGGCTATGCCTATTGGTGGTCTTAGATTTTGAGGGTAAATATCGATTCCCATTTAAGTGGTCACAAGGGGGGTTTTGTGTATTTGGGTATATTCATAACTCTAGTTCTGGATTGGCTGTTCAAAGCCAATTTTGTTCAATTATTTTACAAAATCAAACAAGACCTTCAAAGATGGGAAGTGCTTCCGGTCTTGTGGTTGGGTTGGGTAGCACTTATTAAGATGAATATTTTCCCCCGTTTGCTATACCCGCCGCGACTCCCTTAGGTCCACGCCCCCACCAGCTCACACCCTACTGCCAGCACCTTCCCCTGCTACCACAGGAAATGCAAAACCTGCGCCCACACCACTCCTCTCACCTCTGTCCAAGGCACTAAAAGATCCTTCCACATCCGACAGAAATTCACCTGTACCTCCACCAATGTCTTCTACCATATCCGTGATGTGGTCTCCTCTACATCGAGGAGACAGGATGTCTACTTGCGGATCACTTCAGAAATCATCTCTGGTACACCCGCACCAACCGACCTCACCACACCGTGGTTGAACACTTCAACTCCCACTCCCACTCCGCCAAGGACATGCAGGTCCTGGGCCACCACCACCACCAAACTCTTACCACCTGATGCCTGGAGGAAGAATGCCTCATATTCCACCTTGGGACCCTGCAACCACACGGAATCAATGTGAATTTCAACAGTTTCCTCATTTCCCCTCCCCCCACACTATCAGAGTACCAAGTCTCCAACTCGGCACCGTCCTCCTGACCTGTCCATCACCTTTCCCATCTATCCTCTCCCCCACCCTCCTCTCTGACCTATCACCTTCTCCCTCACCTTCATCTACCTATTGCTTTCTCAGCTACCTTCCCTCTCCCTAACCCAAACCCCCCCCTCCCATTTATCTCTCAGCACTCCATCCCACAAGCCTGATTCCTGAAACATCGATTCTCCTGCTCCTCGGATGCTGCCTGACCTGCTGTGCTTTTTCAGCACCACACTCTCGACTTTCATCTCCAGCATCTGCAGCCCTCACTTTTTCCCTTCGGATGGTGTGAGTCAAGTGCAGGGAAATGGGGTTAGCGTGGATGGTCATTTTGGTCGGCATGGACCAGTTTGGGCCAAAGGGCTTGACTCCATCTGTAGGACTCGATGACTCTAAACGTGTTTGCACCTACTTCCTCCAGGCCACACACCATCTCAATGTAAACATAAATCAGACATTATTTCACTGTCACCCTGTTCAAAGCCAGGAACAGCCTCCCTTACGATCATTGTGGGAGTACCTTTAACATACAGGCTGCTTCCAAGTCAGTGGCTCAATATCATCTAAGGTAACAAGGGCTAGACAATAAATATCACAGCTTTGTCAGCAGTGCCCACATTATTAGAAATACTAATTAAATAATTTTTGAGTTCAGATCAGATAGAAACATGGTCTCTTCCCACATCTGTATTTTTACCTCCAACGTGACCTATGGTTTCATCCTGGGTCCCTTCCTTTTCCTTATTTATATGTTGCTCTTTGTTGATAATATTCATAAGCACAAGGTCAGCTTTTATGGGCATGGCATCAATACTCAGCTTTACACCTCCTCTAGCTTTCCATCCTTTCCAATCCCTTCACTCATCCAACTCTCTCTACTACACATGCTCTTCTTGCTCCCTCCCCCCAACTCTCCCACGCTTTAGCCACCTGGAACGCCCCCATCCCTCTCTCACATTATATTTTCTCACTTTCAAAAGTCTTAAAAATCTACTTCCATTTTGGTCACCTACCAATCTTCTATATTTGCCAGATTAAAGTCTTCTTATAGAAAGAAAAGCTTATATTTGTATTGGACCTTGTCCAGAACATCCAAAGGGATTCAAATCAAAGTGTTCCTGACATGAGGCACTGCTAATAAGTCAACACACCCTGCAAATATGAAAACAGCAAAGTTCTACAGAGAGTAGTGAGATGAATGACTTTGGTCATTGCTCTTTGCTAGTGATGTAGACTGAAGTATATTGGCAAGAGCAAAGAGGGAACCCCTGTTCAACATTTAATAGTTAAACTGGCAAACAGAAACAACTTAGCATGTCAGCTAAATCACTTCATTCACACTTCAATCGAGAACATGTGCTTCAAACTAATATGGCAACTGAAAGATTACATAGTTATACAAAGCAATCACAGATTGCTTACTTTACCTTAATTGACTTCCTTTAACAGCCAATGATTTCATGAAGAATTCCTTTTGAATGAAGCACTAGTAAAATATTAGCACTTGTGAAAACAAATCCCAGCAAAGATTAGCACCTTCAGAGGGGTGGGAGATAAACTAAGAACCACATTCAACAACAAGAACTTACATTTATATAGCTCCTTTAAAACAAAATATTTTAAGGAGCTTTACAGAAGTGATTTTCAAATTATTACACACAAGATATGGTCAAAGTGGTAGGTTCTGAGGACCATCATAAATTAAGATAAGAGAGTTAGCACATTTCCGGTAGATAATTCCAAATACCGGGGCTGAAGCAGTTAGGCAGGGTCATTAACAGTAGAGCAATGAACTGAAGACCTCAGTTGGAGAAATAAAAGCACTCAATTGATTCTGATGGCGAATTTAATTCAAAGCAGAAAACAATTCTTTATTAAATTACACACAGTTGAAGGATGGCCAAGAGCAATAATGGAAAGGTTTGCAAGACAAACAGTACATCTCTTCAATATGGAATGTTTGCAGTCAGTCCAACACACAACTAAAAATGTACTTATGCAATGTTAGACAGACACATTAAAGGATTGAAGATGAAATGTATTTTACAGATAAGCTTCTCTACTTGAAGGTAAAACAGTACAAACAACACAAAATAATATTCCAATAACGCTTCCTGAAATAACTTCTCCAGATGATCTTCCTATAAACAGAGAACATTTCATTAATAACCAGCACATATGGTCCATGATACAGTTTTAATTAATTGTTTTAATATCAATTTTAGAGTAACCTTGAAATGGTCATTATTCTGAATTAAGAATTCAGGCAGGATATCTAAAAGATCAAAGGGGTGGGTTTTAAAAGGAGGTATGAAAGGAAGAGAGGGGGCAAGGTTAAGGAAAGAAATTTGATGCATTGGAAACCTAACGTGTACTTTAGAAAACTTGTCAGCTGAGCAAAGCCACATGAATAGCTGGGATTTGAAATGAAATGTACAGGTGCATTAGGTAAAAGAGAGATTTGGCAGGTGCTTAGCTACCAGCAGAAATCTAGAAGTAGCATGATTCCGACAGTGGACATAAATGGAATTGTTTATTTGCTTCCCAGAATTAACAATCTTTAGCCGCAAGGATGAAACATTCATCAAGAAATGTCAGCAAGGATTTTCTTTTTTTAAAACATAGTCACCTAACATCCTAGTTGGGGAGGGATGTAATTTTGACATGTGCTCAGGACATGGTAATTGTCATCAATTATCCAATATCACTGAAAACTGGAGAAGGCAGTGGCAATGTCACTGAACTAATAATCCAGAAGCAAGTCCCACATCAGCAGCAATTGGGCAGACAATTTAGGAACAGGAGTAGGAGTTGCCCATTCAACCCCTCAATCCTGTTCTGATATGATTTTGGATTCAAGTCCGCTTTTCTGTCTATCCCTTACATCCCTTGACTCCATTCTCAGTCAATGTTATCTTTCTCTGCCTTAAGAAATATTCAGTGACCCTGAATCCATTACTATCTAAAGAAAGAGGGCTCCACAGATTTCACAGTCAACTGAAAGAAAGAAATTTCTAATCTGTATTTGGGAGACCCCTTATTTTTAAATGGTATCCTCCAGTTCTAGTGTCTTCCACAAGTGAAGCTTAATTCAATTATTAAAAAGGTGGAATTGAAAGCTAATTTCTTTAATAGTGACAATGAAACAATCAGTTGTCAGAAAAACTTATTTGGTTCACTAGAAGGAAGGAAATTATTGCCTGGACTGACCTATATGCAATAATGTTGGCAGTTCTCCAGTCATCTGGCACCTCACTGTGGCCAGAGAGTATTTGAAAATTATTGCCAAGGTCCAGATATCGCGTCCCTCAGTATCTGCTTGCTCTTAATCCTAATCTTCATGCCCCTTGACATCCATGGTTCTTTAATCTTGGTCCCACCCTTTGACTTTATTGGCACATGTTTGTCCTGTATTCTCACTAATTCCTCTTCAAATGCCTCTCACTGCTCTGACACAGTTTTACTTGAAAGTAGCTGCTCCTAGTCCACTTGGAAAAATCGTATCTGATCTTAGTAGAATGAGAGTCAAAGAATGTGGTGCTGGAAAAGCACATCCAGTCAGGCAGCTTCCGAGGAGCAGGAGAGTTGATATTTCAGGCATAAGCCCTTCATCAGGAAGGGAGCTTTTGGGCCAAAGCAGCTGACAGATAAATGGGAGGCCAGTGGGGCTGGGGGGGGGAAAGGTAGCTGGGAATGTTATAGGTAGATGAAGATGGGGATGAAAGTGATAGGTCTGAGAGGAGGGTGGAACAGTAAAGTGGGATGGAAGATAGACAGGTAGGACCGTACAAGAGAACGGGAGGTTCGGACTGGGATAAGGTGGTGGGGTGGTGGTGGTGGGGGGCGTGGGGAAGCAAGATGGGGAAACTAGTGAAATCCACATTGATCCCGTGTGGTTCAAGTGATCCAAGATGGAATCCTTCCACATCAGAGAGAAATTTACCTGACTGCCTGCTGCTGCTGCCTGACCAGCTGTGCTTTTCCAGCACCACATTCTTCGATTCTGATCTCCAGCATGTGCAGTCCTCACGTTCTCATAGTAGAATTAGTCTCTTTCCCCAGTTTAGAGCTTTAATTACCAGCCCATCCTTTTCAGTACCTATCCTAAATCTAATTGAGTTGTGGTCACTATCTCAAAAATGCTCCAGTAGTGAATCACCTCAGAAGTCTGTTAGTTTCCAGAAATCAAGGTGATGAAGGATAGAATTGAAAGTAATGTTTAGATAACTTTACAGTAATTAATTTACGGAGTTACATGCTGTACACATGCTTCTCACCAAAAACCAAAATCTATTTGTTCCTTTATATATTTTATTTTCTGGTGAACCTATTCAGAGTTGCTATCACATACCTCTGTGCCCCCCCATCGCACACAAAGACCCTTAACAATCACAGACATTTACCAATCAACCAAATCAAGTAAAAGAGATTATATTACATATCTCGAAAGTAGGTGGGTTTTTCCTGACAATCAACAACATGGTCATCATTGGACTCTTAATTCCAGATTTATATTGAATTCCAATTTCACCATCTGCCATGGCAGGATTTGAACCAGGCTCCTAGAACATTACCTGGGTCTCTGGATTAATAGTCGAGTGATAACACCACTAGTCTATCGTATTCTTACCATCTGGATGAGGTGGGACTTGAACAGTTAATGCCCATCACCTGAATTCAATGAAATACAATTAATATTCACTCAACTAGGTCATGAATCTGAGAGGTTTAAGATAATAACCTAGATCTTTGGCCCCAAACAGCTTAAGGCACTGCCACTTCTAGTGAAACAACTAAAATCAAAGAACATCAAAAGGCCACAATTAGAGGAGCACAGAGATTTCAGATGATTATAGGATGGGAACAGTTTACAATTTTAATATTGAGGCACTGCCAAACAACTAACAGTGTTGGCGATGATCAGACTCTCCACACAGCCCCGTGCCCAGCAGTACAAACACTGACCGCCAGACTACTCAGACCCCTTGGCAACGTGGTAGTCCACAAACCCACCAACACACTAAAACAGCAGCTAATGAACTTGAAAGACCCTATACAGACAACGAGCAAAACTAATGTCATTTACAAAATACCGTGCAAGGACTGTAACAAACACTACATTGGACAAACAGGCAGAAAACTAGCCACCAGGATACATGAACATCAACTAGCTGCAAAATGACATAACCCTCTCTCACTAGTATCCTTACATACAGATAAGAAAGGACACCACTTCAACTAGGACAACACATCCAATCCTAGGACAAGCCAAACAGAGACACGCACGAGAACTCTTAGAAGCATGGCATTCCAACCTGAACTCTGTCAACAAGCACATCGAGTTAGACCCCATCTACCCACCCCTGAGAAAAAGAAGAGGAAATGACATCACCAACCCAAAGAAACCCAAACATATAAATAGAAAACAGGAATTATCAGCAGTGCTTCGCCTGGAGGCCCACTGAAGATGTTACCTAGTATGGTGATGAAACATCTGGAAATGAACCTTCCAGCTCAGCGAGCAAACCTACACCCAGAATCTCAACCTGAGCTACAAATCTTTTCAAAACTCGCTAAGTACAAACAAGTGCAGAGTCCCCTGTCAGATTAATCATTTCATAATATTCTAAAATGTTTTTAATTTTATTGGAACATTTATGAGTTGTTCAGCTTTTGCTGATAGTTCGATATCATTGAAAGCTCGTCATAACCAATTAAATAATGGTGAGTAAAGCAAGCAGCATAGATGTCTTTAAGGGATTTTAAATAAGCACAGAATGAAGAAAGGAATGAAAACATATGCTATTAGGTGAAATAGGGAAAGAGTAAGCCTATGTAGAACATAAACACCAGCATGGATGTGTTGAGCCGCATTGTTGTATGTTCAAAGTCTGTGAGAAGATTTGTAGCTCGGGTGCTCATTGCTGTGGTTCTGTTCGCCGAGCTGGGAATTTGTGTTGCAGACGTTTCGTCCCCTGTCTAGGTGACATCCTCAGTGCTTGGGAGCCTCCTGTGAAGCGCTTCTGTGATCTTTCCTCCGGTATTTGTAGTGGTTTGAATCTGCCGCTTCCGGTTGTCAGTTCCAGCTGTCCGCTGCAGTGGTCGGTATATTGGGTCCAGGTCAATGTACTTATTGATTGAATCTGTGGATGAGTGCCATGCTATGAATGAGTTCTCAGGGAACAGCTAGGGAATTCCTAGAGGCGTGGCACTCATCCACAGATTCAATCAATAATCACATCGACCTGGACCCAATATACCGACCACTGCAGCGGACAGCTAGAACTGACAACCGGAAGCGGCAGATTCAAACCACTACAAATGCTGGAGGAAAGATCACAGAAGCGCTTCACAGGAGGCTCCCAAGCACTGAGGATGTCACCTAGACAGGGGACGAAATGTCTGCAACACAAATTCCCAGCTCAGCGAACAGAACCACAACATTGTTGTATGTTTTATATAACGTGCTGGCCAAAGAACCAGTGCAGCTCTACCTCTTATGTCAATTGCTGTTTTGTGCCATGATGTGAGCACCATGTCCAGAGCTTTCTTCTGAAAGTCACCGAGCTCTTGCCTCTGAGCAGGAGTCACAGCTACTGCCTGCTGATAATTAAACATGCGAATCTGTGTGGGACTGAATACAACCTGAACAGAAAGAAAAAAGGAATTAGAAAACACCTAAAAAAAATCCCAGTATATCTGGTGACAAATTGGATTGGAAACTACTTTAATGACCTGTCACAAAATTGACCCTGGCGTTAAAGATAGAATTGTAACTAAATGATTCAGGTTTTCATGGAGACCAATGTTGCGTTGCCTGGTCTCAATCAATTTAGTAGCATGGTCAATGACCTTAATGTCACTGGGTTATGTGAGAGAAAATGTTCTTATGGTTTCTGTTCCCTGATCATTATTCCTTTAGGAAACTCACATCCTTGACTGTGATATTCTGGACCATTGGAGACCCTGCTAACTCACCTTTGAGGTTTATAGATGACAGATCACCAAAGACCACATGGTAGCAGGCATCTGTAGAATGTACAGTGCTCTGGTCTGACTTCACCTTGAGCATTGTGTTCAATTCAGGTCAACAAGATAAACAGAAACATTCAAATTTTGGAACATGTGCAAAGATTTATAGAGATTTATACAGATCCTGAGTATAAAAGGGCCATGAGAAAATAAGGTTGCAACTCAGGCTTTTTGGTCTGGAAAAAGAGGCATTTGATCACATTAAAGGAGGATAAATAACAGTATAATGGAATTGAAAAAAAAAATCAGAAATGTTACTTCTAATGAAATTGAGAAAGCAGGTTGATGGGTCACAGGTTGAAATTATAAAAGTCATTTTAGACCCAATTCTAGGACAATCGTTATCAATGGCTGCAATACATTTTCAAATGTAAGACAGAGGGAAAATTCCTAGAATAAATTTAGGGAATAATTAGATTCTGCAGTAATGGATTTAGGGTCTTCTCAACAGACATAATGAAATGGGCCAAATGGCCCTAGTCACCTGTATTTATTTTATGACCATGTAAAATGTCTTTCCAACAAACAGTCAACAGTTTTAGAAAAGTAAAGTCAATGAAATAAAATTCTCCATTTTAATTATTCAAAATTTTAATTACATTATATGGATTGAAGGATAATGTTCCACACTTACGGAAAATTTCTTTGGCGAGATAGTAGCCACAGCAACAGGAGTGAGTCCTTCAATTTGTTCTTTAACCAGAGCTGACAGTATAATATCTGGTAGTCCAGCTATTGAAGTGACAAAGAGGGAGTGAGAATAATAATTGTAAGATAGTAAGTACATTCATTCATGCAGTAACTGTTTATACCCTATTACAAACTTCCAGATGTGCAGTTTGACCCATGTTTCCAACATTTTCTGTTTTTATCTCAGATTTCTAGCATCTGCAATATTTTGCTTTTGCACATGTATAATCCAAGCCTATGATAACTGAAGGCATTGTGGATGCTGGAAATAGAAACAAAAGCAGAAATTGCTGGAGAAGCTCAGCAGGTCTGGCAGAATCTGTGGAGAGAAATCAGAGTTAACATTTTGGGTTTGGTTGTGATAAAGGGTCACTTGAATCAAAACATGAACTCTGATTTCTCTCCCGTTTTGGGTTTAGTTGTGATAAAGGGTCACTTGAATCAAAACATGAACTCTGATTTCTCTCCACGGATGCTGCCAGACCTGGTGAACTTTTCCAGCAATTTCTGGTTTTATTTGTTGTTGTTGTTGTGCAAGTTTGTTTCTATATATTGTAAAGTGGCATATAGAGCAACAGAACCAAGACCCAAAAAGAGATAAATCTTTATTTAAAATTTCATTTGGCTGTTTAAGAATAGGAGATTTCTTAAATTTGTTCAGCTATAAGCTATTCCACTTTTTTGGACCCCAGCATCCAGGTTATCAAGGACTTCCACTATATTATACATGTTGCTATTCCTGTTCAACAATCACATTGAAAAATATCTGGGAGACATCACGCTCCATCGATTTTTCGCTATCCCCATCCTTCACCCCAAATCCTTCTTATTTCCTGACAGCAATCATTCAAATTGTCCCAAGCTTCTGATAGCTCCACAAGGCAACACATTTTCACACAATGAGGGAGTGGGAAACTGGAGCTCTCTCCTGACAAAGGCTGTAAATGCTGGGGGTAAACCAAAACACCAAGATTTAGGTGTTGATAGGTTTTTGCTCAGGTTAGTACACTAAGGAAAATGGATCAAAGTTGGGTAAATGAAATTGAAATACATATTTCAAGGATCTAACTGAATGATAGAACAGGCTCCAGCAATCGTGAATATGGAGTCCTGTGATAGGAATTCAAGGACTTGGATTTAAATAGTATCTTCCAAGACCCTGGCAAGTCCCAAAGCTCTTTGCAGCAAAAGAAATATCTTTCTGAAGTGCAGTCATTTTTGTAATGTGGGAAACATGCCAGCCAAATTGCAAAGTTCCAGAAACAGCAGTATGATATATCACCACATAACCTGTTCTTCCAGACATAGTGGTGCACGTGGAAATTTTTCTTAACAAGCTGTGATGTTTACATTTATGAGATGTTTAAATTATGTTTAAATCAATGGCATTTAAATTTACAAAACAATGTAAATATAATGGCTGCTTGCCTGCAATAGAACCAATTTCAGTGAATTCTTCAGATCTCCAGTGGCTGACGTCTCCGAATGTCGGAGAGTGAGTGACAAGTTTGGCCAGGGCTGCCAGCTGCTGCTCGTCACAGGATAGGCTCAGTCTTCCGGTCCACAGGACTGCCATACTAAGACAAACCAGCACAACACAGCATCTCACCAGTGTGTTCAATTTAGAAATAAAGGCTTTTTTTCAATTAAACAGAAAAGAGAAATACAATTTTTAACCAGTATTAAAACAGAGAGGACATAAGAATTTAAAACTAATAGTAACTATTAATCACTAATATTTAATAGATGGTCCACAGAAATACATTAAACGTGTGTGACTGAAATAGTCTGTGCTGGTGCCAGTACTCCCCATGATCCCCTTCTACCCAACTTCTTTGTCTGGAGTTAGGTCATAGATCAGCCAAGATGTCAGTGAACTGCAGAGCAGGTTTGCAGGGGCTCTGTGCTCTAACCCTATATCACACTCTCACAATACAGCCTTGTGGATTAGGAGAAAGTGAGGACTGCAGATGCTGGAGATCAGAGTCGAAAGTGTGGTGCTGAAAAAGTAGAGCACCACAGGCAGCATTTGAGAAGCAGGAGAATCGACGTTTCGGGATTCCTGATGAAGGGCTTATGCCTGAAATGTAGATTCTCCTGCTCCTCTGATGCTGCCTGACCTGCTCTGCTTTCCAGCAGCACACTCTCGAGCCTTGTGGAGTATGAATGCAAACTGAATACTTGATTTTAAAATAAAAGGAGCTGAAAGGTCAGGTGACCTTTCCTTGCCTGGAACTATACAAAGCTTTTGAACTACTCTCTATGTTTAGACAAGTCATCAAAATGCAAACAAACTCTCTAGATATAGTACACAGAACAATACAGTACAGGAACAGGCCCTGTGGCCCATGATGTTGTGTCGAACATGACATCAAATTAAATTAATCCCTTTTGCAGGCTCTTGGTCCATATCCCTCCATTACCTGTGCTTATCTAAAAGTCTCTTAAACACTGCTATTGTATCTGCCTCCTCCACCACCACCCTTGGCAGCATGTTCCAGACACCTACCACTCTGTGTAAAAAAAAACTTGCCCCTCACATCTCCTTTGAACTTTACCCCCTCACCTTAAATCCATGTCCCCTACTATGAAACAGTTCAACTCAACAAAGATTATGACTGTTAACCCTATCAATGCCTCTCATAATTTTATAGACTTCTATTAAGTCTCCCCCCTGCCTCTGTTGCTCCAGAGAAAACAACCTGAGATTTTTGAGCCTGTCTTTATAGTTCATATTCTCTAATCTAGGCAGAATCCTGATAAACCACTTCTGCAACCTCTCCAAAACCTCACATCCTTCCTGAAATGTGGCAACCAGAATTTAACACAATACTCTGTGTGGCCTAACCAAAGTCTATAAAGCTGCAAAATGACATCTTGACTCTTGTACTCAATTCTCTGACCAATAAAGGCAAGCATGCCATATGCCTTCTTTAGGTTATATCTACTTGCATGGCCACATTCAAGGAGCTTTGGACTTGAACCCCAAGATAACTCTGTGCATGAATGTGTTCAGGGTCCTGTCATTAACTGTACACATTTCCTTAGCATTTGATCTCCCAAAGTGCAGCACCTCACACTTACTCCTATATCTCCAACTGATCTATATCCTGCTGTGTCTTTTGACAACCTTCTACACTATCCACAACTCCACCGATCTTTGTATCATCTGTAAACTTACTTATCAATGCATCTACATTTACATCCAAGTCACATATATCACAAACAGCACAGAACCCAGTATGGATCCCTGCAGAACACCACCAGTTGTGGATCTGCAGCTTGAAAACACCCTTTCACCACTACCCTTTGCCTTCTATGGGCAGGGCAGTTCTGAATCCTCGCAGCCAAGTCACCGTGTATCCATGGAATATATCTTTGAAAGATCACTAAATTGCAAAAGACCCTTGCAGTGGTTAATGGTTGCCTGCTTCAAATCTCTCTCCCCCCACCGACACCAACGAAAATCTGATCTCATGCAATTTAAAGCAGCATATCATGCTGGTGTCAGCAAATACAGCTTTAAAGAAATTGTTTTCACAATACTGCAAGCAGACATTTTGGATTTGGAGTTGAATTCGAGAGACTGTGTGCAAAAGACCCCTATTTTATCAGACTCTCAGATAGGTGAATCATGGACCCAACTTTTTCCATAATGATCAGTCACTAGAAACCATTTGTGTAGACAACAGACAGAAAAACACTGCTCATATGACAGAAATTAGACTAAAGAGAGGACATTCTCTAAGGCACATTTTTGGGGCATCAAGAGTAAGATCCAGACCAGGAAATGAATAGGGTCATGTTTAAGGACCATTAATAGCAGAGAATGTGGGATAGTGTTTATCTTTCTATTTGGAGAACACAAACCAAGCTTTTACTATGGAGGTTCAACTGCACCTCAGCTGGTGGTGAAAGTAAAATCTCTTACTGCAAGCAACCAACCACAGCAAATTTGTCCTCCTTAAACTCCAGAATCTATCCTTCAGAAGACCAAAGGAAAATGTCACAGGCCTGTAACATTTCATCTCAGAAAAAGCAGTGTGACAGAGATCTCAAAAACTTTCAAAACCTAAATGCAAACCTTTTATAGTTACATTGCGTTTCTTGAGATTGTGCATGTTTGTAGTTGTCTGCATGAGTGTCTGAATGGATGTGGTTGCAAATATATTCAGGTGCTGATAATAAATCCTTGTTTTTTAAAGCCTCCAGGTAAATCTGGGTGTCTTCCCACATTCTACCGTCCATAAATTTGCAGCATCTTACTTTTACTTTTAAAACACATCAGTCTTCAATCAGTTGAGAGATGTAAACAGGAGAACTGTTCCTATCATCTCTGACCTATCTGTTCCTATTTGAAATCGAGCCACATATATGGTCCCAGCTCAGCCTTCCACATTGTCAGCTGCCTTGTGTTTGGAACCATTAACATGTGAAAACACAAGGAATTCTGAAACACTAACTTACCTATCGTACCGCAGAATGTAATCTTGATGGTGCTTACCTAAATTGCATCGGGTCTATTGCAGAGATATCTGCTTGTTTGATGCCACAAATAAGGTGCCCCAGAGCTACCAAGCTGACAGAATCCAGTTCATTTACACTGCGCCTGTTGACCCGCAGGAAGGTTGTAAATAGTACGGTGAGCTGGAACAAATATCAGATTCTTCTTTAGAGTGCAGAAATTCATTCAATTTCTCTTGTAGCAACACAAAGGCTTTACAGTCATTTATCTGTACATGTCCACTTTGTGGCCCTAAATCTGTCTCAGATTCATCCACTAAAGAAGGTCTTTCAGCCCATCTTACACATGCCAGCTCAATTAGATTCTCCTACTCTTCACCAAGACACTAAGATTTCTCAATTTCAAGCAGTTGGAAAGTAACTTTCAGTCAGCATATTATTAATCATTAGAACATAGAATCTTACAGCGCATTACAGGCCCTTCGGCCCTCGATGTTGCGCCGACCTGTGAAATTAATCTGATGCTCATCTAACCCACATCGTTCCATTATTATCCATATGTATGTCCAATGCCCATTTAAATGCCCTTAACATTGGCGAGTCTACTACTGTTGCAGCCAGGCCATTCCATGCCCCTACTACTGAGTAAAGAAACTATCCCTGATATCTGTCCTAAATCTATCACCCCTCAATTTAAAGCTATGTCCCCTCATGTTAGCCTTCACTATTTGAGGAAAAAGGCTCTCGCTGTCCACCCTATCTTACCCTCTGATTATCTTATAAGTCTCGATTAAGCCACCTCTCAACCTCCTTCTTGCCAACAAAAACAGCCTCAGTTCCCTCAGTCTTTCCTCGTAAGACCTTCCTTCCATACCATGCAACATCCTAGTAAATCTCCCCTGAACCCTTTCCAAAGGTCCCACATCTTTCCTATAATGTGGTGACCAAAACTGTATGCAATACCCCAGATGCAGCCTTCCCAGTGTCTTGTACAGCTGGAGCATGACCTTGTGGCTCTGGAAACTCAATCCACCTACCAATAAACACCAACCCATCACATGCCTTCTTAACAATCTCATCAACCTGAGTGGCAACGTTCAGGGATTTAGGCACCTGGACACTCTCTGTTCATCTACACTGCCAAGAATTTTACCATTAGCCTAGTACTCTGCATTCCTCTTACTTCTTCTGAAGTGATCTACCTCACACTTTTCCACATTAAGCTTCATTTGCCACTTCTCAGCCCAGCTCTGCATCTTATCTCTGTCCCTCAGTAGCTCACAAATCATTAAGCACTATTCACAACTCTGCCTACCTTAGAGTCATCTGCAAACTTACTAACCCACCCGTCTACACCCACATCCAGATCATTTATAAAAATGACTAACAGCAGTGGCCCCAAAACAGATCCTTGTGGCGCACCACTGGTAACTGGGCTCCAGGATGAACATCTCCCATCAACCACCACCCTCCGTCTTCTTTCAGCTCTGATTCAAACCGCTAACTCACCTTCAATCCCAAAACTCTATTTTGTGCAATTGCCTACCGTGTGGAACCTTATCAAATACCTAACTGAAATCCATATACACCACATCAACTGCTTTATCTTCATCCACCTGTTTTGTCACCTTCTCAAAGAACTCAATAAGATTAGTGTAGCACAATCTACCCTTCACAAAACCGTGTTTACTATCCCTAATCAAATCATTCCTTTCCAGATGGTTATAAATCCTCTCTCTTATAACCTTTTCCAACACCTTCCCCACAACCGAAGTAAGGCTCACGGGCCTATAATTACCAGGGTTGTCCTGACTCCCCTTCTTAAACAAGGGCACAACATTTGCTCTCCTCCAGTCTTCTGGCACTACTCCTGTCAACAATGATGACATAAAAATCGAAGCCAAAGGCTTTGCAATCTCCTCCCTGGCTTCCCAGAGAATCTGAAGATAAATTCCATCTATTTTCAGATATTCTAAAATTGCTAAACCTCCTTTTTATCAACCACAATCCCATCTAATCTTGTAGCTTGTATCTCTGTATTCTCACTAACATTCCCCTTTTCCAATGTGAATACTGACGAAAAGTACTCATTAATCACTTCCCCTCTGTCCTCAAATTCCACACAGAACTTTCCATTAATATCTTTGATTGGCCCAAACTTACTCTTGTCATTCTTTTGTTCCTGATATACTTCTCAAAGGACTTAGGGTTTTCCTTGATCCTATCCGTCAACAACTTCTCATGTCCGCTCCTGGCTCCTCTTAGTCCTCCCTTTAGATATTTTCTGGCTAATTTATAACTCTTAAGCCCCCTAACTGAGCCTTCATGCCTCATCCTCTGCAGTGAGGACTGCAGATGCTGGAGATCAGAGCTGAAAATGTGTTGCTGGAAAAGCGCAGGTCAGGCAGCATCCAAGGAGCAGGAGAATCGACATTTCGGGCATGAGCCCTTCTTCAGGAATGAGGAAAATGTGTCCAGCAGGCTAAGATAAGTCCTGGAATCTGCAACAACCATTCCTGTCCCTCTAGTCATGTCTCTGAAATGGCCACAACATCGGAATCCCAGGTACCAACCCATGCTGCAATTTCACCCACCTTATTCTGGATGCTGCTGGCATTGAAGTACACACATTTCAAACCAACATTCTGATTGCCAGTGCCCTCTCGTGACCTTGTAAACCTATCCCCATTAGAAATGTCTTTAAACAGAGCAAGTGGTGGTGAGGTTAGGGAATAAATTTTTGAGTTTAGAGACTGGATAAAGTAAACGGCCTTCTCATGGCAACCTTTCAACTCAGTCCCCTGCTCTGCAGATGGGTAATGGACAGTAATCAGGACCAGGATCCCTCGACCATCATCTCTTCACTCAAAGGGTTAAATATCAATTGTCGCATCTATATTGTAAGACATCAACTTACTCAGAACACACTTTGAATCAAATCTGGGACCTCTGCTAGTCAGTTCAGTGCAATACCCATTGACATAACCAGCTGAGTCACCAGGAAAACCATAAAAATTTAAATAGACAAGCATCACGTGCAATCACCTGAGTACAAAGGTTACAAAACATGTAGCTGGCGTAATAGGTACGTGGTTTCAGGATGCAGATTAGTCAGCCAGATCAAGCTGCACAACAGCAATGTATTTTGGGCACATACTAACAGGTTGATTTTTACCGTGTCCACGCATAGTTCAGTATACCTGCTGATTTTGGCATTGCTGTGTCAGCCATGGTTCAAATAGTTGCACTCTCACATCTGAGTCAGAAATTTGTGGGTTCAAGGCCAAAGAAATCGAGGCTGAGGGAGTGCTGCACTTTCTGAACTGCTGTCTTTTAGATAAGATGTCATACCAAGGCCAGTCTGCCCTTAGGAGTACAAAAGCAATCCCTTGGTAATATTTCAAAGAATAGCAGAGGCGTTCTCCCTAGTATCCTGGGCAATATTTATCCTTCAATCAACATTGCAAAAAACTGATCATTTGATCATTATCACACTGCTATTTATGAGCTTCCTATTCAAAACTGACCATGAGATTTCCAACAGTGCTGACTAATCAAAATCAAGACAGTGACTGTAATTGGATGTCGCGAGGATATGAAAGTTGCTACAGAAATAAAAATCGTTGTTTCTCACTTTCATCAGTCAACAGGCATAAGCTACCTTTTTCTGGCTCCATTCTGCAATTTTACCTAGAGCCGTCACTGCTCCAAGGTCTGACAGGTCCAACCTCGTTAGATCCTTTTCTGTGAACTGAGTCGCTATTTGCCCCAGCTGCTCAATCACCTTGGGTGGCATTGCCGACACGGGTCTGTAAATCTGAGGAGAGAATTATTCTGTAATAACTTTATAATGAACGCTACAGAGTACAAGGGATTTAACAAAACTGAGAGGTTATCCATGGCAAGACTGACCAACCTGTGGCTTTTTCCTCTAGAAACAAGAAGGCTGAGCTGTAAGCCGAAGTGGTTTGAAAGACTATCAATGGTTTGACAGTGTAATAGATGTTTCCACATATGACAGAGTCCATAACTAGGGTCCATAAATGTCAGGTAGTCACTGAAAATTCCAATTGGAATTCAAGAGAAACTTGTGCTAACATTGAATGTGCTCTACTTGGGTTAGTTCAGACGATCAAAATAGCTGCATTTACAGGAGAAAGATCCAAAGACACAGAAGCAAAAGTAGACCATTCGGCCATTTGAGTCTGTTCTGCCAGTCGATCGTGGATGATATGTTTCTGAACCCGTTTCTCCTCCCTTTTCCTCATAAACCTTGATTCCCTTACTAATCAAGAACCTATCTGTCTCTGTCTTAAAGACAGAAGGAAATGAACGGAATGAAAGAAAGGAATAAAAGCTTCTTGTCAACACCAAACCACATCAGTATCAAAGCACTTAGTTACCCTGATGGCTTAGGTTTACACAAATTGAGTGGTCTGGTGCTGAAATGCAGAAGCTAAAACATTACCAGATTCAGCACCAGACTGGTATGAATAGGTGTTGTCAGATAAAGCAACCAGTGGAATATTACATTTGGTTACAATGTCTCCAGGAAGAACAACATCAGCCAGTGTTCCCTCTTGTGGCTGCTCTCTACTATAACCTGTGGATTTCAAGTTGATTATGTGCGATATATGTGAAAAAGTCCATTAGCACTCATGGTCTCAGGTTATATGTGAAGAATATGTACCTGAGCAACATATGTAGGACATAGTTTGTGTGAAGATTTGTAGCTCGGGTGCTCATTGTTGTGGTTCTGTTCGCCGAGCTGGAAGTTTTTGTTGCAAACGTTTCGTCCCCTGGCTAGGCGACATCATCAGTGCTTGGGAGCCTCCTGCGAAGCGCTTCTTTGATGTTTCCTCTGGTGTTTATAGTGGTCTGTCCCTGCCGCTTCCGGTTGTCAGTTTCAGCTGTCCGCTGTAGTGGTTGGTGTATTGGGTCCAGGTCGATGTGTTTGTTGATGGAGTTTGTGGATGAATGCCATGCCTCTAGGAATTCCCTGGCTGTTCTCTGTCTGGCTTGCCCTATGATAGTAGTGTTGTCCCAGTCGAATTCATGTTGCTTGTTGTCTGTGTGTGTGGCTACTAAGGATAGCTGGTCGTGTCGTTTCGTGGCTAGTTGATGTTCATGTATGCGGATTGTTAGCTGTCTTCCTGTTTGTCCTATATAGTGATTCGTGCAGTCCTTGCATGGGATTTTGTACACTACATTCGTCTTGCTCATGTTGGGTATCGGGTCCTTCGTTCTGGTGAGTTGTTATCTGAGCGTGGCTGTTGGTTTGTGTGCCGTTATGAGTCCTAGGGGTCGCAGTAGTCTGGCTGTCAGTTCTGAGATGCTCCTGATGTATGGTAGTGTGGCTAGTCCTTTTGGTTGTGGTATGTCCTTGTTCCGTGGTCTTTCTCTTAGGCATCTGTTGATGAAGTTGCGCGGGTATCCGTTTTTGGTGAATACCTTGTATAGGTGTTCCTATACGTTCGTATTCATTAAAAACACGGAAATAGAAAAAACACACCGGATCATCAACGCCACACTCACAGGAATCCGATTCACGAGAGAAGAAGAAAAGGATAGCCAACTACCATTCCTAGACGTGATGGTACAGAGAACACCAAACGGAGAATTCACCACAAGGGTATACAGGAAAGCCACACACACAGACGAAGTCCTAAACTATGAAAGTAACCACCCCAACACACACAAACGAAGCTGCATCAGGACACTATTCAAAAGGGCCACAACACACTGCAGTACACCAGAACTGCAAAAAGAAGAAGAGGAACACCTATACAAGGTATTCGCCAAAAACGGATACCCGCGCAACTTCATCAACAGATGCCTAAGAGAAAGACCACGGAACAAGGACATACCACAACCAAAAGGACTAGCCACACTACCATACATCAGGAGCATCTCGGAACTGACAGCCAGACTACTGCGACCCCTAGGACTCATAACGGCACACAAACCAACAGCCTCGCTCAGACAACAACTCACCAGAACGAAGGACCCGATACCCAACATGAGCAAGACGAATGTAGTGTACAAAATACCATGCAAGGACTGCACAAAACACTATATAGGACAAACAGGAAGACAGCTAACAATCCGCATACATGAACATCAACTAGCCACGAAACGACACGACCAGCTATCCTTAGTAGCCACACACGCAGACAACAAGCAACATGAATTCGACTGGGACAACACTACTATCATAGGGCAAGCCAGACAGAGAACAGCCAGGGAATTCCTAGAGGCATGGCATTCATCCACAAACTCCATCAACAAACACATCGACCTGGACCCAATATACCAACCACTACAGCGGACAGCTGAAACTGACAACCGGAAGCGGCAGGGACAGACCACTATAAACACCGGAGGAAACATCAAAGAAGCGCTTCGCAGGAGGCTCCCAAGCACTGATGATGTCGCCTAGCCAGGGGACGAAATGTTTGCAACAAAAACTTCCAGCTCGGCGAACAGAAGCACAACAATATGTAGGACATTCACCTCCAATGGACTCCAAAAAGCACTAAGACATTCCAAAAACCATCAGGATCTTCATGAGCAGAACAAATTATAATAAAACGTGAGGTGCATAGAAATAGAGAGAAAATCAGGCCACCGAGCTCCAAAAGGTCCATGATAGTGTTTCTGCTCAAAGTCTGTGAGAAGATTTGTAGCTCGGGTGCTCATTGTTGTGGTTCTGTTCGCCAAGCTGGGAATTTGTGTTGCAGACATTTCGTCCCCTGTCAAGGTGACATCCTCAGTGCTTGGGAGCCTCCTGTGAAGCGCTTCTGTGATCTTTCCTCCGGCATTTGTAGTGGTTTGAATCTGCCGCTTCCGGTTGTCAGTTCCAGCTGTCCGCTGCAGTGGTCGGTATATTGGGTCCAGATCGACGTGCTTATTGATTGAATCTGTGGATGAGTGCCATGCCTCTAGGAATTCCCTGGTTGTTCTGTTTGGCTTGTCCTATAATAGTAACTATTATAGGACAAGCCAAACAGAGAACAGCCAGGGAATTCCTAGAGGCATGGCACTCATCCACAGATTCAATCAATAAGCACGTCGATCTGGACCCAATATACCGACCACTGCAGCGGACAGCTGGAACTGACAACCGGAAGCGGCAGATTCAAACCACTACAAATGCCGGAGGAAAGATCACAGAAGCGCTTCACAGGAGGCTCACAAGCACTGAGGATGTCACCTAGACAGGGGACGAAATGTCTGCAACACAAATTCCCAGCTCGGCGAACAGAGTTTCTGCTCCTTGCAATCTTCCTCCAACACTCCGTCATTTCACCCCATCAGAAAAACCTTTGCTCTTTGTTTCCCCCCCCCCAATAATTAACCAGTTACCCATTGTATAAAGCCAAATACCACGCTGTGTAATATTTTTACCTGCTTAACCCTCTCCATGAGTTGAAACAGTTCAAATGATTGGAAGTGAGGATCTTGACCAAACAATTCCAAACAGCTGACGAAGTCGTCATTGGACATGCCAGTCAACAAATCAATGGTCCATACCGATGGAAGGGTGGTTCGGACTGCATTGCAACTCAGGACAAGATCTAGCAGAAGACATGTAATATTAGTAGTCAATATGTGGCATGGACTTCTTTCTTATTTTTGTATCTCCCCAACCTTTGTGCACCATTTACTAAGATAAGATTACCTGATAACAAGTTAATACCCCCACCCTTTTACTCTGCAGCCCCAGTGCTGGGTTCAAAGGTGGCAGTGACAGAAGTTGGTTTGAAGAACATGCAGCCGGAAAAGACTAGAAATACGTACACTTTTTCTTTAGGATAAATCCAGATGCAAACTGCAATCTTACAAGTCAGAGAGAGTATCTTAAAAGAGGAAAGAGAAGCCAAGAAACAGGGGTAAAGGAAGGATTCCAGGACATAGGACGAAGACAGCTGAAGGAAGTAAATTGCAAATATAGCGTGACCAGTCTCACCATTTTTGGTCTGTAGCCGCTTTGCACTGAGAAGTCTGGCTGAGGTCTGCAATAATATTTGTTGCTTTCTAAAGAGGTCATCAAGATCAGAAGTCTCCATTTTCTGCAGGCAGGCAGAACCAAAGTCACTCTCTTCCCACTGTTTTTGGCTGTGAAACAACATCTCAATCCTCTCCATGATCAAAACATTCTGAAACCACAAGAGCAGTGAAATACTTTACATTTTCTATTTACTATATCTGATAGTTGAATCTTCTTATTCCATTGATGGAGAATCTTTAATCAGTCAACAAACACACAGATCGAAGTGCTTCCTTCGACACTGAATTACTGCCCCTACCTCACAATGAACTTTTCCAAATTACTGATTCATGTACACTGGTATCTCCTTGTCAATTATCCCAATCACCAAGATTGTTCCTTCCAGGTGCTCCAACAATCCTGCAATCTCTTTCCTTCCTCTGTTCTATCTTTGCAACCATCCCCTCACATTGCCCCCTCCTCAAAGTTTTCCAAGTGTACAATCCAACCCACAGCAAAATTATCCTCCCAACCTACCAAACCACACAGAGTTATAAGCACTATCTACAATGCAGCTTCTATACTCCCATATCAGCTTTCTTTGTACACTGGTCTGCACTTAGTGAATTCTCCTGCTCCTTGGATGCTGCCTGACCTGCTGCGCTTTATCCAGCAACACATTTTCAGCTCTGATCTCCAGCATCTGCAGTCCTCACTTTCTCCTCTGTACTTAGTAATTAAATTAAATACAGTCACAACACACAGCATTTACAGCACAGAACTTTCGACTTGTCGGTCCTGCAGACTGGAAAAGTCAGTCATTGCCAAAGAACATAGAACAGCGCCGCACAGTACAGGCCCTTTGGCCCTTGATATGGTGCCAACCTTTTATCCTACTTGAAGATCAAACTAACCTACATACCCTTCATTTTACTTTCATCCATGTGCCTATCCTAATGTATCTGACTTTATTACCACCGCTGGCAGTGCATTCCACACATCTACCACTCTCTGTGTAAAGAACCCACCTCTGACATCTCGCCTGAACCTTCCTCCATTCACCTTAAAATTATGCCTCCTTGTAATAGCCATTTCTGCCCTGGGAAAAAGTCTCTAGCTATTCTCTGTATCTATGACTCTCATCATCTTGTACACCTCTATCAAGTCACCTCTCATGCTTTTTTGCTCCCTCAATCTGTCTTCATAAGACATCCTCTCCAGTCCAGGCAGCATCCTGTAGCACAAAGTTTTCTTAGAAAAACAGAAACAGGAGGAGACTGTCCAAACTCTTGTCACTATTAGAATCATAGTTTCATAGAGAAGTACAGCACGGAATCAGACCCTTTGGTCCACTCGTCCATGCCAACCAGATATCCCAACCATATCTCGTTCCACTTGCCAGCACCCCGGCCCATATCCTTTCTATTCATATACCCATCCAGATGCCTTTTAAATGTTGCAATTGTATTAGCCTCCACCACTTCCTCTGGCAGCTCATTCCATACACATACCACCCTCTGCGTGAAAAACTTGCCCCTTATATCTTTCCCCTCTCACCCTAAACCTATACCCTCTAGTTCTGGATTCCCTCACCCCAGGGAAGAGACTTTGTCTATTTACCCTATCCATGCCCCTCATGATTTTTTAAACCTCTATGAGGTCACCCCTCAGCCTCTGACCTCCAGGGAAAACAGCCCCCGCCTATTCAACCTCTCCCTATATCTCAAATTCTCCAACCCTGGCAACATCCTTGTAAATCTTTTCTGAACTTTTTTTTTAGATTAGATTACATTAGATTACATTACAGTGTGGAAACAGGCCCTTCGGCCCAACAAGTCCACACCGACCCGCCGAAGCGAAACCCACCCATACCCCTACATTTACCCCTTACCTAACACTACGGGCAATTTAGCATGGCCAATTCACCTGACCCTGCACATCTTTGGACTGTGGGAGGAAACCGGATCACCCGGAGGAAACCCACGCAGACACGGGGAGAACGTGCAAACTCCACACAGTCAGTCGCCTGAGGCGGGAATTGAACCCGGGTCTCAGGCGCTGTGAGGCAGCAGTGCTAACCACTGTGCCACCGTGCCGCCCACAAACTCTTTCAAGTTTCACAACATCCTTCTGAAAAGATGCAATATTCCAAAAGTGGCCTAACCAACATCCTGTACAGCTGCTCTACAATTCAATTTGATTAAACTTGACCTGTAACTCAATTCCACTTATCAGTCTTTGCTCCATACCCCTGAATATGCTTTCCCAACAAAAATCCGTCTACCCTTTAATTTTAAATGTTTCAATTAATCTCCAGACAACTGTGTGTGTGTGTGTGTGTGTAAGGGGGTTTCAGATTCCAACTATCCTTCTTATGAGAAAGTGCCTTCTGACATCATCCCTAAATAGCCCAGCTCTAGTTTTAAGGTTCTGTCCCCTCGTTCTGGACTCCCTACTCACTAAAGGATATAATTTCTCTCTATTGATCCTAATACATCCTTTAAGTGTAATACCACAATTATATAATCTCAATGGAAGGAAGCACAAGCCACTGTTTACGTGTCTTAATAATTTAACCCTTTTAGCGCCAGTGTTGTGCAAAAACTCTGTGCTGCATTCTTTCTCAAGATCATTAAAGCCTTCCACAACTGTGGTGTCTAGAAATACAGTTAGTGGAAATAAGGTGTAACCTGAGTATACACATTTTAATGTGTATTAGAGATTTTTACCTGAGGAATCTTCTGTAAATTATCAATTGAAAGGAAGAAAACCAGGCGGTCTATCTTATCCAAGGTCAGCGAGGTCCAATTTGTTGTAACACTGGAAAATGAAAATAATGTAAAATTACATTAATTGATGCATTTCATACATATTAAATTTAAGACAACTTTATGCCAGAGTTTGATATTAAACTCTCATAATTCCTACAAAGAAGTGTTTAGAAAGCATTTCTTTAAATTGAAGTTTGACTATGACGACTAAAAACTCCGTTGTCTAATATTTGTAACTTTACAGCTAATCTACTGCTGAAACCCTCAAACTTTAGTTAGCTACAGACAACTTTAATAAACCTGGGTACCCTCCCATGTTCTACTCTCTATAAATGTACAGCATCCAAAATACTTGGACCATATCCAGTTCACCAATCATCCCTGTGCACACTGACCTAAAGATTTGATTAGATTAGATTACCTGCACTGTGGAAACAGGCCCTTCGGCCCAACCAGTCCATACCGACCTTCCAAAGAGTAACCCACCCAGACCATTTTCCCTATGACTAATGCACCTAACACTATGGGCAATTTAGCATGTCCAATTCACCTGACCTGCACATCTTTGAACTGTGGGAGGAAACTGGAGCATCCGGAGGAAACCCACGCAGACACGGGGAGAATGTGCAAACTCCACACAGACAGTTGCCAGAGGCTGGAATCGAATTTGGGTGATGTGAGGCAGCAGTGCTAACCACTGAGCCATCGTGCCGCCCAAACTTTCTACTGATTAAGCAATGCCTCAAATATAAAATTCTCAGCATTGTTTTCAAACTCCTCCATGACCTTACACTTCCCTATTTCTAATCTCCTCCAGACTGACTAACGCCAAGATATCAGCTTTCTTCTCATCATGGCCTCTTGAGCACCTTCAACTTTAATTGTTCTGTCACTGGTGGCCAAGTGTTCAGCTGCAAGGGCCCTGAGCTCCTGAATTCACTCTATTAACTGCTCCACTTCTTTACTTGCTTTTGTCCTTTCAGATATTCACAACGTCTGATCACACTTTGAGTCATGTGCCCTATACCCTCTTATGTGGCATATTTTGTCTTAGAATACCACTGTGAAGTGCCTCAAGAGGATTATTGTTTTACAGGCTCTGTATAAACATATTTTTATAAACATATAAGCTGAATGGAGAAAATTCCTTTGCTAATTTGATGACAGCGTTAACACCATTGTTACTAAAATCTCACACATACTTGAATTCAAATTATCTTGGGATCGATTGTCCAGTGAATTTCTGCAATTGTAGACAATAAATATCAGGTTGGCTGTTATATCAGAGTAGCACAGAGCATTATACTACAGGCACAGGACTCAGTCATATGATTTGTATGAAATGTATTAAAATATTATGTTCGTTTGTTCTTCCTGTCAACTTTAATTACAATTTCCTATTTTCACATTTATAACAGAAGCAGCTTATACAAGCGTCACACGACAGTTACAACTTCCAGCCAGTGGTGGTGTATTTGTGTGTAGTGGTTTTTAGTCTTGTGGCTTCTCAATCTGTAATGATGGAAAGCTTCTAATATTCAAAAAACTCCACTTGCCAAACAGCAGGATGTTTTTTTTAAAACAATTAAATAATTTTAAATTGCAATAGAATTTAAAAATTGATAAAGCATCTGAGCTTCAAATAAGGACCAACTTGTGTCTGCATGCACTAGTTTAATTCGTACTCTCAAGTTTGGTTCACCATTAAATTAGATGACTGATGTGCAGTTCAACTCTTATTTTTGTGCCTGAGTTCCATATTCCTTGAAAGTCTTACTGAAGGTTATCCATCAATTTCCAACTTAAAAGCTCAAACTGACCACTTGTATCAGATTTTGAAGAAAGAGTTTTAACATTTCCACTACACTTTGAGAGAAAACATTATGTTATTCCTACATAAACTAGCTCAAGGTCATGTTCACTGTTTTTTTTATTTCCAAGTGCAAAGAAATAGATTGCCCATATCTACCTTACTGACTTTTTAAAACATGTTAAACACCTCAATCAGATCCAACATTAATCTCCTATACTCCAGAGCATAGAATGTTTTGCTTCACTGCTATTCTATACTGCATGGATATCCCAAGTTTCTTCCAAACAACATACCTCATAAAATAAAACCTTTCAATTGGGTTTTGACTCAATTCAATTGAGTTGGAACTCAATTGAGTTGGAAGGGTGGGACTTGCAAAAAACTTACCTCAATGTACTTCAACATAACCTCTATAACAACAAATAGACTACAGTCTCTTTAAAGCTAGTATCTAGGAACAACAAAAGGAACGGAGAGAAATTACAGCAGGACAATTACTCAATCCAAATATGCACATACTAACATATGACTTAGGAGCACGCCATTTGGCTCAAGCCTGCTCCATCATTCAGTAAGATCAGAACCAAAAATACAGTGAGTGGAGGCAGCACAGGGGACAGACATCACAGATTTTGTGCTGCTCTTGGACAAGATCCCTGACCTGAGCACAGCGGCCCCACACCCAACCCAAGTACAGTGGGCTTTCTAGAGCCCCAAGTCCTGGCTATAGGGCCTGACATACTCCACTGTCCCAGACTCTGACATGAGATTATCACATAATAAAACAATGTGTCTAAATCAATGCTAGTCAATTACAATAATGTAACCCACAGGCATGAATTTTGTTTCTATTTGCTCTTGGGGAGCCCCCATTTATTGTTCATCCCTAATTGCCCAAGAGAGGCTCGTGCTGAATCATATTCATCCATGTTGTTTTCACTGGGGTAAATCTCCTGCAAGTCCCACCCTTCCTCAAACTCTTTGGCTGACATAGCAGAGTCAAAAACCAGTTTGGACAGAACAAAATTAAAATATTAAACATTTTCACAGCACTTTTATTCTGAAAGATTTTGGTATGTCTTTTCAGAAGGCAGTTAACAATCCAGACTGAGTACATTTCTAGAGATGCAAATTGGCAGATCTCCTCTCCTGATAGATATCATTGAATCAGATTTAGTTTTCATGGCTTAATTCCATAATCATAATAAATGATACTAGTATTTTATCCCAATAGCATGATTTGCTCACAGCTCCAGAACATTGGTCCAGGCCTTTAGACTACTAGCACAATAACATGACCATGGTTCTACTCCCAGTCAGAACTACCTTGTCATCGCAGTTCCACTCAGGAGTGTGACATTACTACTTGTTGCCTTTTGTTATTCCCTTTTTAGGAAGTCAGTTTAATATACGAACCTAATATGAGTGAGGAGGGAATCTTCCAGCTCTATGGCACTACTTACCCAAACATGGTGTCTTTAGTCAACATATCTCCCAACAGAAATTTCTTTCCTCTGTCAAAGCAGTAATCTTTAATCTTCAATAAATTTGCCTTCATCTCTGCTTGGGAAATGGCCATGAATATTTCATCAGAAACAAAAGCTAGGGCATGTCCCAGTAAATTAAACTCGGCTTTAGAAAACCGTCTATCATACAAATCCTGAAAATTAAAAGATAGATATATATTAGGAAATCAGCCAGCTCTAGGTCAACCTGACTGAAAATTACACAAACACTTTTTAAAATATAAAAATATCATAATGCTAATTCATCTCAACATGCTTTGAGGCAGTCAGAAATATTTGAGGAATTTTTGTGGATTTAATCTAAATGAAATTTAAGTGCATCTTTGCTAAGTGTCTCGAGATGATTCCTTCACCGACGTGATAATAATTCAAGAGTCCTGAATAATTCCATGTTAAGATTTCCTTTGGGAGTTCTGAATATCAACTAAATACATGCTATTTGAAAACAGATACTATGGAAGGTCCAATTTCACAGATGCATCTAAAAAGAAAATGTAATTATGTTCAGGGTTATGATTTAGTCTTTAAGCGGATTGTCCAAAAATGTAGCCCAATCACCAACAGACTACTTCCTAAAACAGAAAGTGTGTTTACCCATTTCTCTGGAATTTGTTATTTGCAGCTATTGGTTATTGAAGTACTAGGTGCAGTTCAATGGTAGGACTTTTGCCTTGAAGTCAGAGGTTTGGTGGTTTCAGTCCCACTCTAAAGACGTAAGCACAAAATTCATCCTAACTTTCCAGAGATGTGGAAGAGCCACAATATTGGCGATGCTATGATTAGATGTGTTAAAGATGCTATATAACTGCAAAGTTAAAAATCACACACCACCAGGTTATAGTCCAACAGGTTTATGTGAAAGCACTTTCTTTCAGAGGGCTGCTCCTTTATCCGGTAGCTGTGGAGCAGGATCATAAGACACAGAATTTATAGCAGAAGATTGCAGTGTCATGCAACCGAAATGATATATTGAACAAACCTAGATTGCGTTAAGTCTTTCATCTTTTAGAATGGGTTGCAGGTTTTGGTTCATTAGTATGTAAATCCCAGAACTTCTTTTAAGTCACATTCTTGAGATAACTTAAGGTTTTATAAAAAAAAGTGACATGTCAGTTCAGACAATACATTAAAGGTTTGAGGTTAGAGCCTGTCTGTATCCCAAACTTGAGTCAGACTTGTTCTATTTCTAAAGTAGGAACTTATAAAATATTACATGGATTGATTGACTGCCTGCAGATTGAGCAAAATGCACCTGCAAATATAATCCTGCAAATGCAAATTCACCCCATAGACTTATATGTGCGCGTGTAAGAGAGAAACAGTGTGTGTGTTTGTGCGTTTGCGTGTGTGCATGCTTGGTAAAATGTGTGAGAGAATATGATGGAGTATAAGCCTGCGAGAGGGAGGGTGTGTGTGTGTGAGTGGGGGGGGGGGGGGGGAGAAAGAGAGAGAGAGAGTGTCTGCTTGACTCTGTCAGTATGTTCGTGTGTGTGTGTGTGTGTGTGTGTGTGTGTGTGTGTGTGTGTGTGAGAGAGAGAGAGAGAGAGAGAGAGAGAGACTATATAGTGTAGTGGGGTCACCTGTAGTGTGACATGAACCAAAGGTCCCAGTTGAGGCCATCCTCATGGGTTCTGAACTTGGCTATCAGCCTCTGCTTGGCCACTCTGCGCTGTTGTGCCTCTCGAAGTCCACCTTGGAGGATGGTCACCCGAAGATCCAAGGCCGAAGGTCCCTGACTGCTGAAGTGTTCCCCGACTGGGAGGGAACACGCCTGTCTGGAAATTGCTGCATGGTATCTATTCATCCATTGTCATAGCATCTCCTTGGTCTCACCAATGTACCATGCCTAGGGGCATCCTTGCCTGCAGCATATGAGATAGGTAAAGTTGGCCGAATCACATGAGTACCTGCTGTGTACATGATGGGTGGTGTCCCCAGGTGTAATGGTGATACTTGTGTAGACACTTTGACATGTCTTACACTGGCTGCCATGACAGGATTGTATGGTGCTGTGGTTGATGTCATGAAGGCAGGGCAGTTTGTTGCGAACAATAGTCTTTTTAAGGTTTAGCGGTTGTTTAAAGGCAAGACGCGGAGAAATAGGAAAGATCTTGGCAAGGTGCACATCCCCATCGATAATGTGTTGCAAGCTGCGAAGAACATCGTGTAATTTCTCCGGTCCTGAGAAGTACTGGACAACAAAGGGTATACTATCAATTGCATCCAGTGTCTGTCTCCTGAGGAGGTCATTCTGGTTTCTCACTGTGGCACATCAGAACTGACGATTGATGAGTTGAACATCGTACCTTGTTCTTTTGAGGGCACCCTTAAGCACCTTCAGATGTCTGTTTCAGTTGCATGACACTGTAATCTTTTGATATAAACTTTGTGTCTTATGATCCTGCACCACAGTGTACCTGAAGGAGCAGCGCTCCGAAAGCTAGTGCTTCCAAATAAACGTGCTGGACTGTAACCTGGTGTTGTGTAATTTTTAACTTTGTCCACTCCAGTCCAACACCGGCTCCTCCACATCATACAAATGCAAGCTATTATATCCAATTTGGTCAATATAAATTAGCAATGGATAAAACGGCATGCCATATATTATTTTTCTGTTACATTGAGATGTCTCACCAATGGTGACAGAGTTCACATCTTACCAATACTTGTAAAATCCAGTCTACCATCAGGCTCTGCTTTGAACTTGGGATCTTTAAGAAAGGAATTGGATTCTCTACCAGGATATGCAGCAATCTCTGTGTCATGTTGTTCGAAAATCTTCTCATTTTCAACAATCTGGAAAAAAAGGTCAATGACCTGAAAGATCAAACAGGTTTGGGCTCCTTTTTCAAGAAGGCTAAGAGGAGACACGATTAAGACTGCCAATCATGTGAACTGGTTTGCTAGGGTAGACTTACAGAAGATCTTTCATTTGGGGGAAAAAACCAGAATTACAGGGCTGTAAACACAAGACATTCGCTGATATATCTAACAAGGCATCCATGAGAAACCTCCTATACCGGTAAGGGCATGGAACTGTCTGTCATAGGAAATAGTTGACGCAAATGAAATGGATACATTTAATGGGAAGCTGGAATAACACATGAAGGAGAAAGGAATAGGAGGATAGTTGTGAGAAAAAGGAAGTGAGGAAGCTTATATGAAGCATAAATACCAGCATGGACCTGTTAGAACCATAGCAAAGTCACAGCACAGGAAGAGGTCATTCACCCCATCATGCTTGTAACAGCTGAATAAAACAGCCCCACCATTCTAATCCCAGTTACCAACACCCTGTCTGTAGCCTTGCAGGTTGCATTTCTTCAGGGGTAGGTCCAGGTTCATTTTCAAATGAATTGAGCGTTCCTACCTCGACCAGCAAACTGGACAATGGGTTCCAGGCACCCAGCACCCTCTGGGTGAAAAATAGATTCCTCTGAATCTATGCCTCCTGGTAACTGACTACCCCACAAGGGGAGACAGGATCTACCCAAAGCCCTCACTATTTTATACAACTTAATTACATCATCCCTCAGCCTCCTCTAATCAAAGCAGAATAATGCTAGCCCATCCAATGTCTTCTTACACCTGCAATTTACAAACCTTGGCAACAGTCCTGTAAATCTCCTCTGTACTGTCTCTAAAGCAATTATGTCCTTCCTGTATTCGTGGTGACCACACCGTACACAGATCCTACCTGTGGCTTACATCTTTGATCTTGTATTCAATTCTTCGCGTAGTGAAGAAAAACGTCCCATTTACCACCTTAACTACCTGCCCTCCACTTTCTGCGGCTGTGGACATGCACTTCAAAGTTTCTCAATTCCTTGAGCCCTCTTCATACCCTCCCATTTATCACATACCCTCTTGCTTTTATAACCTGTTTTCTCCAAATTGAATTCCATTTGCTACATTTCCACCCACTCAACTAAACTACTAATATCTTCCGAAAGCCAACAGCCATCCTCTTTATTACCAACTACACAGCCAATACTTGCATCATCCACAAAGTTCACAGTCTGCCATGAGGGACTTAGTCAAATGCCTTACTAAAATCCATGTAGAAGGCATCGACTGCAATACCCTCACTAATCCTCCTTACTACTTCCTCAAATCTTGAATTAAGTTTGTAAGACCCATGCTTCCCTTAACAAAACCATGATGACTATCCTTGACAAATCTCTGCCTCTCCAAGTAACAGTGAATCCTAGCTCTCAGTATTCAATCCAGTAATTTGCCTGTCACCAAGGTCAGACTGACCGGACTATAATAATTTAGTCTGACCCTTGCACCCTTTTTGAATAACACTACAAAATGTGCAGACTTCCAATTCTCAGGATCTGCTATTTCCTCCTTGGTTTAACAGCCTAGATGCACTTCATTCAGCCCTAATGATTCATCCATATTCAAGGAGGTTAATTCTGCCATTACTGTAACTAACCCTAACTCAACCCTAACTTGTCTATATATGCTTATTTCTTCTAATATTTCACACTCTGCTTTCACCAGAACAACCTCCTTCATCTTTGAGAGGACAATAAAAAACTTATTTCAAACCCTGCCAAACTCATCTGCATTCATGTACAAGTTAACCACATACATCTCTGATAGGGTCTAACCTTTCCTTGATCATCCTCTTGCTCTTAATAGAGTAATAGAGATGTACAGCACAGAAACAGACCCTTCAGTCCAACTCGTCTATCCCAACTAGATATCCTAAATAAATCTAGTCCCATTTGCCATACTTGGCCCCAATCCTCTAAATCCTTCCTATTCATATACCTGTCCAGATGCATTTTAAATGTTGTAATTGTACTAGCCTCCATTACTTCCTCTGGCAGCTCATTCCATACACACACCACCCTCTGTGTGAAAAGGTTGCCCCTTGGGTCCCTTTTATATCTTTCCCCTCTCACCTTAATCCTATGCCCTCTAGTTTTGGACTCTCCCACCCTGGGGTAAAGACCTTGTCTATTTACTCTATCCATGCCGTAAGGTCACCCCTCAGCCTCGGACTCTCCAGGGGTGAGAGCCCCAGCCTATTCAACCTCTCTCTGTAACTCAAACCCTCCAACCCTTGCAACATCCTTGTAAATCTTTTTTGAACCCTTTCAATGTACAGATAAAACCTTAATTTTACCCTTTTTTCATATTCTCTCTTTGCTTTCCTAATTTCCTTCTTAAAACCTAATCATAGAATCTAAATTTGGAACGATCCACATTGAATTGCCACTGACTTTCCTTTGAGGTGCTGTAACCAGTCACCTTTGTCAGATCATCTCTAAGCCTTGTATAGTTTGCCTTCTCCCAGTTTAGAACATTTACTCCCATTCTACCTTTGTTCCTTTCCATATGACACTATATCTAAGTATGCAATGATCTCTGTTGGACTGACTGGTCTGTTTCTGTGCTGTAAATATTTTGTAGTAGCTGTTTTCAAATCATATAGCAATCTTTACATCCAGTTATTTTCAGCTGACATTGAATTGTTACTTACTGAAGGTCAAACAGCAGCTGAGGTCGCATGCTTTGCATGGTCTCCATGGAAAGGACAAATCCATTCATTGCTTCCAAAATGCAACTCCTCTGTTAAAATAAGGGCAAGATGTTGCCTTAAGTGTTTCAATATTACATTTAATCCTGGCAAATTTCAAAATAAGTGAAAATTCTTCCATGCTCGAGCTAACAGACAGCCTTGTTCTGGTTTAAAACATGGAATTAGAAAGCACAGGAAGAGGCTATTCAGCCCAAGATAACTGTGCTGGTGCTTTGAAAGACTATTCTAATTAGACTCAAACCTCCTGCTGTTTCACCATAGTCCTATAAAACATTATTCCTTTAACTCCTGCATGGCTTTTTTGTGCATCATTTTAAATCTATCACCTGTTCCTGACCTTTGCATTGCTGAGAAGTTTCTTTGCATCTACTCAAATCAAAATCCTTCATAGTTTGAACACCTCTGTTAAATCTTCTGTTTAGGAGAACAATCCCACCCTTGTCATTCTTTCTACAGGGCGAAAGTGCCTTATCCCATTACCATTTTCAGAAATGACATCTCAGAGGCCCTGACATCCCTCCAAAGTGTGCTGTCTAGAATCAGACAGAATACTCTGACTGAAGTCTAACCAGCATAATGTCTTTGCTTTCATACCACATCTCTAATCTAAAGTCAAGGGTTCGGCAAAAAGACATTTTATCAGCTTGTACTGTCACCTTCAAATGGGTATATACACCTCCAAGCCTTTCTATTCTTGCATGCCCTTTTACACCTGTACCACGTTGATTCTTTTGCCTAATCCAGCAGTATAAACAAAGATAGCGTAAGGAAACATTTTCCTTACATCGTGAGTTGGTGTAATCTAGAATGCCCTTCCCCTCAGGTGTATGAAGCTCTTACTTTAAGAAGGATATACTTGGCATTCGAAACAGGCAAGTGAAGGTTTTTTTTGGTTGATTCCTGGATGAGAGGACTTGTCTTATGAGGAAAGGTTGAACAGGTACAGCCTACAGTGGATTCTAGAAGAATGAGAAGTGATCTTATTAAAGTGTGATGGAAGCTGATTCAATAGTAACTTTCAAAACAGAAGTGGATAAATACCCACTTATAGGGAAGGGCAGGGGCGTGGGACTAAACTGGTAAGCTTTTTCAAACAGCTGGCACAGGCTAATAGGCCTAGTTGCCTAATTCTAAGCAGAATCAGAGTTATACCTGCACACACTTTTGAATCAGAATTTTACTTAATGTCTTCCTCCCTCTAACCACCCAAATTGTTATTTTTCAAATAACAAGCTAACTCCTTTCTGAATCTCTCAATTGAACCTGTATCTACCACACTCTCAGTTAATGCACTGCATACTCTAATTATTCTGCTACAAAGCCCTTTAGCACAACAGTCATGATAATTCTAATTAACTTCCTTTCTGAGAAGCTCTTGAGAAGTTTCTGACAGACATGGCGAACAGTCCTGTGTGGCCAGGAGAGGCCAGCTTGTGCAGCAGATCTGCAATTTTTCTGGTTTGCTGAAACAGTCAGATGGAAGGAATAACTGGGTTCAAGTCTAATGGTCCCTTTGTGGCTGACTGAAAACCAAATTTTTCCATCATTTGTTTTACAAACCAGGTCTTATGGCTTGGGTTAGAAAACAGGATGGATTGTTCCATTTGGTGAATGGAATTCTATGCATCTTCCATCTTCCCAAAACGTGTTGAACTTTGACTGCTGGAGTACTGTGAACAGCTTTGGGCCCCTTTTTCAAGCAAAGATATACTGGCATTGGAGGCAGTCCAGAGAAGGTTCACCAGGCTGATCAATGGTTAGACTAAACTTAGCTGTAAGCTTTGACATCAGTATCATGATGTCAAATGTCAAATATGTCAAATGCAAATAAATGGGAGTGGAGGGACTGATTAGCCACAATGTAAATGAATGGCAATAAAGGCTTAAGGGACTGAATGGTCTATCTCTGTTTCTAAGTGAAGTTGTTGGTATTCATGATTTGAAGATGCCAGTGTAGTACCTTACAACTAAGTTTAGTCTAAACAGAACATTGAAATAAGAATTAGTTTTTAAGGGGCATTTGAAAGAAAGAGATGTTTACAGAATCCAAAACATATGACCCCATTAAATATGAGTAAAAGTAGACCATTCAGCCCTTCAAGCCTGCTGTGCCATCAATAAGATCAAGGCTGAACAAAAGAACTATAGAACTGCTGATTTCAGAAATCAGAAGCATAAACTGAAATTGCTGGGCAAACTCAGCAGGTCTGGTTAAATCTGTGGAGACAAAGCTGAATTAACATTTTGGGTCCAGTGACCCTTCATCAGAACTGGATCAAGGCTGATGTGCTTGTCTTGAATTCTAAAACTGTGGTGCTGGAGGTCAAATCCGGATCACCCCCGCCAAATGCCAGGATTTGAACCAGTATTCCAGAACATTTGCGTGTGCCTCAACTTTCTAAGTGAAGCAATAGTTGTTTATGTAATAATGATCAAGGTGCCACCAACTAATCTTTATAACAAAGATGCCTTTTCTTTAACTTTGGGGTAAATGGTAACACTGCAAAAATATGTTTGGAAGAATGACTGAACAGTGTGAAGGAGTTAGATGAATGTAGCAATAAAAGGAAAACTGGTGAGGTATAACAACAGGGTAACCATTGGTAGTTACATCAACCAGGGAATTTATTCAGTAACAGGACTGTGATGCACGCAGAGGGCACCCAAACTTACCAAAGGCACTGGCATTTCAATTGGCAAATCCCGGAAAAATTGTAGCAATGTCAGAAGTGCATTGGGCGTGGTCAGATGTTTCAGAGTCAGACAATCCACACCATGTGCCACAAATCCAAGAGAACTAAAAAATGTAAAAGATGTTAAAATAAGTCAACATCGTCCTGATGAAGGGCTTTTGCCAAAAATGTCGATTTTCCTGCTCCTCGGATGCTGCCTGACTGGCTGTGATTTTCCAGCACCACTCTAATCTAGATTCTAATTTTCAGCATCTGCAGTTCTCACTTTTGCCATCGTCAATTAGACCAGTAATTGAAAAGCTTATAAAACCAGCATTATAAATTGCAAGGTGGCATTTAACCTCCAAACATTTATTGTGTCTTTTTGTAACCACCTGTATGTATGCCATTAGTTAAAGAGCTTCTGTAATGGTTTAATGTGTGAATCATGCTGCTGATCAGGTAGGGGCTATGTTCAAGGTCTGTGCCAGGGCAGATGAGAGAATTCTGCAACTGCCCTCAGTTACTCCAAGCTATGGAGATGAAGAAACTGCTAAGATCTGTACTTCTGACTTAGCAGGCAGTAAAAACTGTTCAAGAATGTGATGACTGGACAACGTTCAGCACCATTCACAACTACTTAGACACTGAAGCAGCATACCTAAATGAAACAAGAGCTGGGCAACAATCAAATTTGTGCTGGTAAGAGTCAGGCAATGAGCATCTCCAAAAAGACAAAATCTAACTATCACTCCTTGATGTTCAATGGTATTACCATCACTGAATCCAACACAAACAACATCATGGGGGTTATTATGGATCAGAAACTGAACTGGACCAGCCATATAAATACTATAGCTACAAGAGTAAGTCGGAGGCTAGAAATTCTTTAGGGAGCAGACTGTCTCCGCACTTCCTGTCCAAAATCTACGGGATCCTCATCTGGAGTGTGATGGAATATTCCCGGAAAATAGATGCAGCTCCAACACTCAAGAAACTCAACACCTTCTAGAACAAAGCAACTCACGTGATTGGCATTCTATCCATTATCCTCAATGTTCATTTCCTTCAGCACCAATGCACAGTGGCAGCAGTGTATATCATCTACAAGATGCACTGTAGTAACTCACCAAAGTTTCTTTGACTGCATCTTCTAAACTCTGCCATCTTGAATGACACTAGACGCATGGAAACACCATATCTGCAAGTTCCCCTCCAACTCTATTCTCTGAACTATATTACCATTCCTTCACTGTCGCTGCATCAAAACCCTGAAGCTCAAATCTTAACAGCATTGTAGGTGTATCTGTACCCCAAGGATGGCAGCACCTCAAAAAGACAGCTCATCACCTTCTCAAAGGCAGTTAAAGATGGTAATAAATGCTGGTTGAGCCCATGATGCACACAGCCCATGAACATATTTTAAAAATTAAGTTTCAGAGTTGCTATTCATTCATCAAAACAACCCAATGACTATTGTGCTATCCTGCGGTATCTGGTCTTCAATAAACCCAATGGCTCATGTACTTCATGCCTAGAAAAAGAACAGAGCAACTTACATGAAAAGATCTTTGGTCATATTGTGGCCATTTGCTTCTAAAACTTTTCTAAACAGCATTTGTGCCTGCAACATAGGGAAAAACAACTTCATGAAGCATCAAGTGATATAGCAATAACTTCTCTTAATTTCTACATGCACAATTCTGAACACAGCTAAGCCTTTACTTACAAAAAACCTTTAACACTTGGTCCCCTCCTGAACTCTAACTATAGTTCAGAAGACACCCGTCACTACCTTTGATTTCCCTCAAATGGCAACTCTTCAGGAGCAAGAAAAAGAGCGCTAAAAAGCTATTCCAGAACAGGTGTCTTCCCACCAAATCCAGATCTGTCTGTATCCAGAATGCACACGTATACATTTCCAGGATGAGTTTCCAGACAGGGCTCAGGAGCAAGAGACCTGTCCTGTCTCTCCCACTTTAACCCAAATACTTCTTGCTGTAACAAGCTGGGCTACAAAGGAGAAGTGCACATTTACACTTTACAACAGGACTTCAGAGAAAGTTAGTCAAAAGGTGATTGCCAAATTGAAAACATTACCTGTTGCACAGACCATTTCATCTGGCTGGTGACATTGACATTGGACAACAACATGGTCAACTTTGATCTCAAAGTTATTAGAGGAACATCTTTTATAAGAGAATCCAAATCTTTGATCCACTTCATATTGCCAGAAGCCTAACAAAAACATAATGTTGAAATGCATTGTTTTAAAAACAAAATAGACTGAAACATACATTTCTGCCCTTAATATTAGCATACTCAGTAAAATGGGTTTAGCATTGCTGTTTTGGAAGGGACGCAGTATAACTACGGTGCCTCAGATGTGGAACCACCTGAAGGAGTCTCACACTGCTTGGCTTTAGCTGATCTCAGTTGGGACAGTAGCAGAGAGGTTTCAATTGGCCTCAGTATTAATAGACTTAGAATAAAATCTCTACAGTGTGGAAAGAGGCCATTTGACCCAAAGAGTTTGCACCAACCCTCTGAAGAGCACCCCATCCTATCCGTTTAATTGCTGCATTTACGACGGCAACCCACCTAACCTGCACACCTCTGGGCAATTTAGCATGGCCAACCCACCCAACCTACTCATTTATTGACTATGGGAGAAACCAGAGCTCCCGAAGGAAACCCACACAAACACGAGGAGAATGTGCAAACTGCACATAGACAGTCACCCAACGCTGGAATTGAACCCAGATCCCTGGCACCGTGAGACAGCAGTACTAGCCACTGAGCCACTATGCCACCAAAATCTGTTGGAGAAAATGTTTACAACTGGAATTTCTGACTACTATCTCGGGAGCTGCACGTGTGGGCATCAAACAAGATTAATAAAGATTCAGTTGTGACGTTTTCACACGCCAAACTGCCTGCCAGCAATCACCACCTGCATGCAAGTCTGCTCGCTGAGCTGGAAGGTGCATTTTCAGACGTTTCATCACCATACTAGGTAACATCATCAGTGAGCCTCCAGTGAAGGACTCGTGTTATGACCCGCTTTCTATTTATGTGTTTAGGTTTCCTTGGGTTGGTGATGTCATTTCTTGTTGTGACATCATTTCCTATTATTTTTCTCAGAGGATGATAAATGGGATCCAAGTCAATATTTTTGTTGATAGAGATCTGGTTGGAATGCCATGCTTTCAGGAATTCTCGTGCGAGTTTCTGTTTGGTTTGACCTAGAATGGATGTGTTGTCCCAAAGTGGTGTCCTTCCTCATCTGTATGTAAGGACTAATGAAAGTTGGTCATATCCTTTTGTGGCTAGTTGATGTTCATGTATCCTAGCGGCTAGTTTTCTGCCTGTTTGTCCAATGTAGTGTTTGTTACAGTTCTTGCACAGTATTTTGTAAATGACATTAGTTTTGCTTGTTGCCTGTATAGGGTCATTTAAGTTCATTAGCTGATGTTTTTAGTTCCTCTTCGTAGTTCCTCTGTGCTGCAGTGTGCACTGGCTCATTGAAATGCAGCTAATTCTAATGCAGCTTCGTTTTTGAGTGTTAGAATAATTTCTTCTTTTGTTCAGTATTTGGTCTGTATATGGTATTTTCCTGTAGACACTTGTTTAAGCTTCCCACTGTCTGCTCGCTCTACTGCGACATCTAGGAATGGCAGTTTGTTGTTGTTTTCCTCCTCTTTAGTGAATGTTATGCCAGTAAAGATATTACTGATGGTCTTGAAGGTTTCTTCTAATTTGTTCATTCAGTGATAACAAAGGTGTCATCCACATAGCGGATCCAAAGTTTGGGTTGGATGGTTCGCACAGCTGTTTGTTCGAATCTCTGCATTACAGCCTCTGCTAAGAACCCTGATATTGGAGATCCCATGGGTGTTCCGTTTGTCTGTCTGTAGGTTTTATTATTGAAAGCAAAATGGGTGGTAAGGCATAGGTCCACTAGCTTGACAATATTGTCTTTGTTGATGAAGTTGGTGGCGTCTGGTGTATGTGTCTTTCGTTCTCCTAATAGTGTAGGCAGTGTTGCTCTGGCCAGGTTGATGTTGATGGATGTGAACAGGGCAGTCACGTCAAAGGAGACCATTATTTCATCCTCTGCTAACTTGGTGTCTTTGATGGTCTTCAGGAATTCTTGGGTGGAGTGAATGGAGTGGCATGAGTCTTCTTCATCTTTGGCGTAGCTCCTTGGCTAATTTGTACATTGGTGTTCCAGGTAGCAAGACTATCAGCCTGAGGGGGTGTTCCTGGTTTGTGAATTTTGGGCAATCCATAGAAGCATGGTGTGTTGGATCCATCTGGTTTCATTTTTTGAAAGTTTAATTCTCCAGATTTCTTAAGTTTTATTGAGTAAGGCTGTGATTCAGCTCTCTTGCTGTAGGGTCGGGTCTATTGCCACCTGTTGGTAAGCATCGGTATCTGCAAGCAGTACATTCACTTTCTCAATATAGTCTGTTAAGTTTAAAATGACTGTAAAGTGTGCTTTGGCTGCTAGTAGGATAGTGATGTTTTTATCTTCGAGTCCTTCTAGTGCTTTCCTTTCTTGTGTATTGAGTGTATTTTCTTCCTTTTTCATGCTTATTGTTGGTGCAACTGTCTGATGGTTTGCTGTTTTTTTTTCTGTGAGTTCTTTGTCTTTCACTGTTGCTCCTAATGCGGCTAAGAAATCTTTCTGGTCCACATCCTGCAAATTGTGATTTAATCCTCTTACTAAGACGGCTTTTTCAGTGTCTGTTAAGGGTCAGTAAGATAAGTTGTTTATCCAGGCTTCTAGGTTGTCTGTGTTGTTATTTTGTGTGAGTTTGTTGAGTTTTTTCTGTAGGTCTAGTTTTTTTCATTTTCTGTGTATTTCGCTGTCTAATGTCGATGGTTCATTCTACTGTGTCTGTCTATTCATGGTCTGTTCGCATTAGTGAGGAGAGTTTTTTGGTGCAAAATTTCCCAGTTGTACTTACGGAGTCTGCTGTGGGCATCATTAATCATTTCTCTAAGCAATCTTGGCCGTTTTGCTCTGCTATTCTTTTGACAATTGGGTGTTAAGGGGAGGTTTGTATTTAAGAAATTTAGGTAGTGCCTGATTGTTGTGGTTCTGTTCGCCGAGCTGGAAGTTTTTGTTGCAAACGTTTCGTCCCCTGGCTAGGCGACATCATCAGTGCTTGGGAGCCTCCTGCCAAGCGCTTCTTTGATGTTTCCTCCGGTGTTTATAGTGGTCTGTCCCTGCCGCTTCCGGTTGTCAGTTTCAGCTGTCCGCTGTAGTGGTTGGTATATTGGGTCCAGGTCGATGTGTTTGTTGATGGAGTTTGTGGATGAATGCCATGCCTCTAGGAATTCCCTGGCTGTTCTCTGTCTGGCTTGCCCTATGATAGTAGTGTTGTCCCAGTCGAATTCATGTTGCTTGTTGTCTGCGTGTGTGGCTACTAAGGATAGCTGGTCGTGTCGTTTCGTGGCTAGTTGATGTTCATGTATGCGGATTGTTAGCTGTCTTCCTGTTTGTCCTATATAGTGTTTTGTGCAGTCCTTGCATGGTATTTTGTACACTACATTCGTCTTGCTCATGTTAGGTATCGGGTCCTTCGTTCTGGTGAGTTGTTGTCTGAGCGTGGCTGTTGGTTTGTGTGTTTCCTTAGGCATTTGTGCAGCAAGTACAACTGTTCGCACAGGTGGCGCTCTGTTGGATGGTGTTGGTTTCCCATTTTTGGGCCAGTTTTAGCATTTTGCGCCCATAGGCGTTAGTGAGTTTTGAGAGGATTTGTAGCTCAGGTTGAGGTTCTGGATGTTTGCTCCCTGACCTGGAAGGTTCGTTTTCAGACGTTTCGTCACCATACTAGGTATCATCAGTGAGCCTCCGGTGAAGCACTGGTGTTATGACCCGCTTTCTATTTATAAACACATGCATCTGCCTATCTCTGACCATCACACCCATCATGCATGATTGGTTCATAGGAGCATAATAGCAGTAAGTAAAGTCTCCTATCCAGTGACTTATAACATTCAGCATAAGGAGGGTGAAAATGGAGGAAAAGAGAGGGAACAAAACAATCTTCTGAATCAAACGATTATTGGCAAAACTATATCCAAATTGGAAAGGATAGTATTTAATATAATTAAGAAAGTGGCTAACGAGCCTGATTTAGAAGACAGATTTCTGTGATCAGGTTACTGAGCAGTCCACTATTACCAAATCCTGACAAATGAATGGTTCAGGTGTCCGGCTTACTGTAAACTTGAGAACTTGTTCTTGGCCCAGGTTCAGATAAGGTGTCAGAATACCTTAACTAATCATTCATCTCTATCAGTTTCAGTTATCATTTGCAAAGAAACTTCACACTGCCAAATCCCTTTATAAACCATAGCCTTATCAATTATTCAGGGCCCTTCCAGCACAAAGCCCTATGCTCTGCTACATTTATCAACCAATACTTCCTCATAAATGTGATCAAATATTAAAATTATTTTAAATGTTAGTTCCCTGGTGTAAATGATAATGAGTCAAAATTGTTGTCTTCCAACACAAAGTTGGAATTGAGAAGGTGTGATGCAACTTCCCAGAGATAAAAATGAATATACAGCTTCTTATGGAGAAGATGAAGAGCTGGTGCTCAAAATAAAAAATGAATTTGATTGAGTAAATAAGAACAAACGGATTCCAGTGGTAGAAGAGGCAGTAAGCAGACAGCACAGCTTCAATGTGAACAGCAAAAGAACCGGCGGTGACAGATAGAGCTTATGCTTGAAATGTCGACTCTCCTGCTCCTCAGATGCTGCCTAACCAGCTGTGCTTTCCCAGCACCACACTTTTTGACTCTGATCTCCAGCATCTGCAGTCCTCATTTTTTCCCGGACTTAGTGATTCAAGTTTTATGACAATTCTACTTAGTTTAAAACAGCATATTTCCTTCGAGATTTCTCTACAGGCCCCCAACCTTCAAACTCTTAAAAATGTCAGTTTGACTCAGCGGCAGCACTCCTGCCTCTAGATCAGGGGTCAATCTTTATTTCACAGTTTGAGAATGTAACTTAGGTTGGCAGTGCAGGGTAGCACAAAGGGAGATGGCCCTCTCTTTTGAAGTTGACATTGAATTACAAACCTGTCTACCTGTTCAGGTGAATGTTATGGATCAATTTGAAAAGGAAGGCAGCTGTCCTAGCTGTCAATTCCTCTCCTAACAAAACAGATAAGCTGGTTAGTTTTATTTCCAATACGGGGCACCAAGCCATCTAAAACCTGGAACCCTGTATCCCTCCTGACACCAGTTACATGAGCCATGCTCAGACAACAACTCACCAGAACGAAGGACCCAATACCCAACATGAGCAAAACGAATGTAGTGTACAAAATACCATGCAAGGACTGCACAAAACACTATATAGGACAAACAGGAAGACAGCTAACAATCCGCATACATGAACATCAACTAGCCACGAAACGACACGACCAGCTATCCTTAGTAGCCACAAACGCAGACAACAAGCAACATGAATTCAACTGGGACAACACTACTATCATAGGGCAAGCCAGACAGAGAACAGCCAGGGAATTCCTAGAGGCATGGCATTCATCCACAAACTCCCATCAACAAACACATCGACCTGGACCCAATATACCAACCACTACAGCGGACAGCTGAAACTGACAACCGGAAGCGGCAGGGACAGACCACTATAAACACCGGAGGAAACATCAAAGAAGCGCTTGGCAGGAGGCTCCCAACCACTGATGATGTCGCCTAGCCAGGGGACGAAACGTTTGCAACAAAAACTTCCAGCTCGGCGAAGAGAACCACAACAACGAGCACCCGAGCTACAAATCTTCGCACAAACTTTGAACCAGTTACATGAGCACAGTTAAATGTGCACCTAGTAAGGGTTGAATGCTTTTTTTAAACTAAAGAGTGGTGTTGGAATTTTCTTGGGATCTCTCCTGCCTTATTTTGGAAATTTGATAGATAAGGGAATACTGAAATTGAAATTTCAACTGCCTAAATCAATGGGGAAAGAAAGAAGGAAAGAAAAACAAATAATGTGCATTTCCAAATGTCCTTTTACAAATCCAGAATGCCTCAAAGAACCTTACGGGCAATGAAATATTTCTTAATGTGTGCACTGCTGTAATACATGTGTAATTATAGCCAATTTGCAGACAAACCCCCAGAAACAGTCATGTGATTGTGACCAGATATGACTTTGGTTGAGGGAAAAATATTGACGAAGATTCCAGGAAGAAGGCCCCTACTTTTCTAGAAATGCTACCAAGGCATATTTTATATCCACTTTATATAACTAATGGAGCCTCAGTTAAAAGTCTCAACCAAAGGCAGCCTCTTCAACAAAGGGAGCAATCCGTGGAGAGTTTAGGCTTAACCACCTGGAGTACGACTTAAACCACAATCTTCTAAGAAGCGAAGAAGCTACCCACTGAGTTAGTCTGATGCTAAGGTACAAAGCACCGCAATGACAATGAGGAAAAGGGAGATGTTGAGAGACAATTTTCCAATACTAACCCATAGCTTGTTTACAATGATCAGCTTCTGAACAGGACTGAGTTTCCATTCATACTCTGCCATACTGGGCATGGCATGCACCAGTAAAGCTGTCGGAATGACTTGCAGAATTGAAGGGTTGAGACCAATTACTAATGACCCCAGGTTGCTCAGCAACTCCTCTGTAATCTACAGAGAGAAACAGACTGTGAACAATGCTTCAAATCAAATCCACAAACTGACAGATAGGGCACAAACCAGTTTACTTCAAATCAATGTAATACTTACCGATGCATTTTGAAGTATCTTGTCAGTTATTTCCCTTGCCTGAAATAAATGTTATAAATATTACTGTTTAATTTCTAAGAAATCACTGCGTTGGAGTTGTATTGGAACTGCTGAATCTCATAGTGCTTTAAAGCTTTCTTTCCACAACCCATTGAGAATATAACGTTTTCTTGCCAGCCAATTATTCTCTCCTCACCTGCTCCCTTCCCAACATCATCACAGACCCTATCTTCCCTTCTCCTGTCGCAAGGCAGGAAGTTCATTTTCTCTTGGCTCGCCACCCAAACACAAGTATGAGAACAATAGTTCAAAACAATTTGTTAAAATATACTTGGGTCTCTGTGCAAAACATAAAGAAGCAAAATTAAAGAAAAAAATTACCTGCACAGGAGAAAAAGTCATTGCACTGAGTTCCGGAAGCATTCCTTGTATTTGTGCAGGTTGAAGTTGTTTTATGAAGGACAACCCAAGGATTGGAAGAAGGCCAGCCATACTTAATAATTCATCATGCATCAAGATTTCTTGATTGGTTACACTGGTTGTTCTGACCAAAACCTCTGTGAGCTGTACAAGGGAGGAATAAGATTCCTAACATTATGCAAACAGTTTTAGACTTTTCTAAAAACATTTCCATATACCTCTAAAATACTTCACGGCATGGATTACCACATGTCAGGGGTAACAAAGCATGGTGCAAAATGAGCGACAGGGAAAGTGAAACAAGAGGTGAATGCGATGTTCATTATTCACAAGACTTTTCAATAACTTTCAGAGAAACAGTTCATGGTAAATCACAGAAGAAGTTGTTTTGCTTTTCTTATTGTCCTTTGCTGTAAATCTCATTGTGCTTTCATGCTGACATGAAAGTTAACAAAAATAAAAGCCTCTTCAATATGATGGTGGTAAATAATAAAGGTTTTTGTTAGGTAATGATACATAGGATTATTAATATATAAATCAACACACGGCGTTCACATACACTAAGGTAAAGCCGCCTTAGTTCCAGAGGACCATCAGGCTCTTTGCTCATTACTGATGACTGGTGGTGAATTTAATCTGAGGGTGATCAGGCTGCAAGGTGAGACATGGAAAAGGCAAGACCTTCATGGTAACCTCAGTAGATGTAGAAATTGAACCCACACTGCTGCTTCACCCTGCATTGCAGACCAGGCATCCAGCCAACTGAACTAACCAATCCCTTGTTACAACATGATTAAATTGTGAATGGATAGAATTTGCTGGTTGACAATTGGACATCTCACCATTTTTGAAGATTTACACACTAATCGGGCATTTAAAAGTTTACTGCAGAAAGTTGGGGCTCATAATTAACAGCAATAAGCACTCTTAACACTGAGGTATAAACCTTAGAGGTTTATACAGTCATGAGGGGCATTGGTAAGGTGAATAGGCAAGGTCTTTTCCCCAGAATATAGAAGTCCAGAACTAGAGGGCATAACTTTAAGGGGAGAAGGGAAAGATTTGAAAGGAATCTGAGGGGCAACATTTTCACACAGTGGGTGGTGCGCTTGTAGAACTGCCAGAGGAAGTGGTAGAAGCAGGAACAATTACAACATTTTAAAGACATGGATAGGAAATGATTTGGAGATGCTGGTGTTGGACTGGGGTGTACACAAGTTACAAATCACACAATATCAGGTTATAGTCCAACAGGTTTAATTGGAAGCACACTAGCTTTCGGAGCGCCGCTCCTTCATCAGGTGGTTACGGCGCTCCAAAAGCTAGTGCTTCCAATTAAACCTGTTGGACTATTACCTGATTTGGAGATGCTGATGTTGGACTGGGGTGTACAAAGTTAAAAATCACACAACACCAGGTTATAGTCCAACAGGTTTAATTGGAAGCACACTAGCTTTCAGAGCGATGCTCCTTCATCAGGTGATAGTGGAGGGCTCAATCCTAACACACAGAATTTATAGCAACAATTTACAGTGTGATGTAACTGAAATTATACATTGAAAAACTGATTGTCTGTTAAGCCTTTCATCTGTTAGAATACAGTGATAGTTTCACTTGGTGTTGTGTGATTTGTAACCTTGGATAGGAAAGGCTGAGATGGATATGAGCCAAATACAGGCAAGTGGGAATAATTCAGTTTAGGAAACCTGGTCGGAATGAGGAGTTGGGCTGTGCTGTATGATTTGATGACATGACAAGTGTTAAGGCAATGCCACTACTAAATCTCACTGGCTCAGGAACTGCTAGAGATTTTTAACAAGCAAAATCTATTTTTTCTTCTATTGCATTTCTGGTTCTTTCTTTCTTTGATACCAATCTCGCCCTCTCTGTTGTTCTGATATGACTAATTCACCTGATTTCTTTCTGTTTTGTGACTGTTATTTCTCAAGGAGTAAGATTGATGGCTCCATCATTCACAAAGGTCCCCAATGTCCTGTTGCTCTCGTGGTATAATTATCAGCTCACACTTCTAGCAAGAATATTACCCAGAGTCATAGAGGTGTCCAGCATGGAAACAGACCCTTTCCAACTCGTCCATGCCGACCAGATATCCTACATTAATCTAGTCTCATTTACCAGTACTTGGCCCATATCCTGCTAAACCCTTGTTATTCATATACCTATCCAGAGGCCTTTTAAATGTTGTAATTGTACCAGCCTCTACCACTTCCTCTAGCAGCCCATTCCATACACACACCACCCTCTGGGTGAAAATATTGCCCCTTAGCTCCCTTTTAAATCCTTCACCTCTCATCTTAAATCTATGCCGTCTAGTTTTGGACTCCCCCATCCCAGGGAAAAGACCTTGTCTAATCACCCCTCATGATTTTATAAGTCTATGTAAGGTCACCCATCAGCCTCAGACACTCCAGGGAAAAAAGACCCAGCCGATTCAGCCTCTCCCTTTATCTCAAATCCTCCAACCCTGGCAACATCCTTGTAAACCTCTTCTGAACTCTTTCAAGTTTCATAACATCCTTCCGAAAGGAAGGAGACCAGAATTGCCATGCAATATTCCAAAAGTGGCATAACCAATGTCCTGTACAGCCGCAATATGACCTCTTAAACCCCAGACTCAATGCACAGACCAATAAAGATAAGCACATCAAACGCCTTCTTACTATCCGATCTACCTGCCAATACACTTTTAAGGAACTATGAACCTGCACTGCAAAGTCTCTTTGCTCAGTAACACTCCCCAGAACCTTACCATTAAATGTCTAAGCCCTGCCCTGATTTGCCTTTCAAAAATGCAGCACCTCACATTTATTTAAATTAAACTCAACATGACACTCCTCAGTCCATTGGCCCATCTGATCAAGATCCCATTGTACTCTGAGGTAACCATCTTCGCTGTCCACTACATTTCCAATTCTGATGTCATCTATAAACTTACTAAGCATACCTCCTATGTTCACATCAAAATCATTTATATAAATGATGAAAAGCAGTGGACCCAGCACTGATCCTTGTGCATGCCGTTGGTCACAGGCCTTCAGTTTTAAAAACAACCCTCCACCACCACCCTTTGTCTTCTACCTTCGAGCCACTTCTATATCCAAATTGCTAGTTCTCCCTGTATTCCATGTGATCTAACCTCACTAACCAGTCTACCACGAGGAACCTTGTCGAACACCTTACTGAAGTCCTAAGAGATCATGTTCACCGCCTGCCCTCATCAATCGTCTTTGTTACTTCTTCAAAAAACTCAAATTAGTGAGACATGATATCCCATGCACAATGTCATGTTGACTATCCCTAATCAGTCCTTCTCTTTCCATATATACGCAAACTTTGTCCCTCAGGATTATCTCCAACAATTGGATTAGGGTCTGGACAGGATCTCAATGATAGAGGTTAACTCACCAATTCATTAGGAACAAAGATTTGATCCCCAATGCATTTCAGTATCTGTTTCTTGATGATATCAAACACTTGCAGATTCTGTTTGTAGAATCTTAGGTCCTGAGTAGTTGCAGAACACATCAATCTGCCCAGTCTAAAAATGGGAAAAAAAATACCAGTGAGAGATACCTGTTAAATTAAGAAGGGATGCATCTATTTTTCAATTGTCTGCAACATTTATTTACCCATTCCTTTAAAAGGGAGAATACTTGAATAGGAAGAAATTAAAGAAAATTCAAGGGCTAGGAAAGATCACATAGTCTACTGAAGCTGCTGTGCCTTGTACTTCAAGGTTATGAATCCATACCAATCCAAACTGATCAAGAACATGCATTTAGCCAGGAGTTTCTTCAAGCACTATATGTAACTTTTTAAAAGTTTTAATTTTTTAATTTTTACTAACCTCTAGTTATATTATTCAGTACAAAAGACTGGGAATAGCAAAGAAGAGTTGCAGGAAATAAAAACAAGAGTTAAAAGACAGGGCACCACAGAAGTATGCATCAGAATGACTCCAAGATGCGGTACTGGGGCTGACCACGTCAAGAGCAACACTAGTGAACCAAAGGTTCTGAAGAAGGGCTTATGCCCGAAACGTCGATTCTCCTGCTCCTTGGATGCTGCCTGACCTGCTGCGCTTTTCCAGCAACACATTTTTCAATCAAAGGTAAGGATGCTCAGCTGCTGGACAATCAAAAAGGACATAAAAAGAGTGGAACTCTTTTAGGAGATCCTCAACATGACCCCAGTTCCTTATTTGCGTTCAGTGACAGCACTGCAGCATGGGATGTCCACTGGGAAGCAATCAGATCAGGGATTCAAAGAGCCAAGAAAAAAACTGAAGGCAAACCTGGCACCTGGAATCGACAGGATAGCAACAAAGCAGTATACACATGGTAAGAACACTATCAGAGTTCAGAAGATCAACAAGATAGGGGCAGCATGATGGTTCAGTGGTTAGCACTGCTGCCTCACAGCGCCAGGGACCTGGAGTCGATTCCAGCTTTGAGCGACTGTGTGTGAAGTTTGCACATTTTCCCTATTTCTGCATGGGCTTCTGCCAAATACTCAAGTTTCATTCCACAGTCCAAAGATGTGCAGATTACATGGATTGGCTATGCTAAATTGTCCATTGTGTGCAGGCTAGGTGAATTAGCAGGGTAGAAGCGGAGTCACGGGGATAGGGTAGGAGGCTGAGGCTTGGTTTGTGTGGAATGCTGTTCGGAGGGTCAGTGCAGACCTAATCAACTGAATGGCCTCTTCCCACACTGCAGGGATCCTATGTTTCAGATCTGGACAACGAAGGTCATTTTGAGGTGAAACGTAGTTGTCAATCTGCAAATGGGAATCTCAGTGACTGCAACAACTCAAAGGTTACAACAGCGCTGTCAGTATCTGGATAGATCATCAACAGATTGAAAGCAGAAGCAGACATGCTTCATGAAGAACAGACATGGTTTTGGGATGGCAGATTATACAAGATCTTTATGCTCGGCAACATTACAGTACAATGTCTAGAGTAACAGAAGTGATTAGTTAAAATTAATTTAAATGTGTTTATTAAAACGCTTTCATGCTTTTCCAAGAGAATAAAGCATGTTTTGATTTCATTGGGTGTATATTAGGTGGCGGCATATGGGAGAGGGGATTAACAGTATCTAAATTTTTTTCAGTATTCATGGGAAGTGGATGGTGAGGACTCAGTGTATCTTAACTAAGCCACTCATTGTTTTCTGCGTTCAACAAGGTCCCTCAACTGGATCATCTTGAGCCTGATAGCCTAACCTTGTCTCCTCGCACATTCCTTAGAACCTTACTTATTGATCTTCTCTACAACATTGCCAAAGCTCACACATCCAACTTGCACCTAATTTCCAGCCGAAAATCAGTAAGTCATCAGTAAGTCTCTCAAGTGACTGCATTACTTACGACTCAAACTCAGCAGCTGTCATTGCACTTCCCTCTTTTAAGATGCTATGAATGACAAACCTTTCCTGGACTGTAGTTAAATTATTCATCAACAGCACATTCAATGAGTTGAGTATCTGGGAATACAATAAAAAAAAGATTAAGGAAAGCAGTCAGCTCACTCAGTAGTTCCATATCAGAGAATTGTAACTAGCACAAACAGTCCACATAACAAACTCCATCAGTTAGCAGTCTCATAGACTATGCAAACAAGAGAGTAAATTACTGTTAGGAACTTGACAGCAAATCATTTCCTGACACAAAGATGGGAAAGGGAAGGGATTTGCAGGAAGGTGGGAGCATTTGCATGGTAACATCCCATTCCGGACACTTGAACACAAGATCTAGACAGATGCTACAATGCAGTAATGATGACGTGCTGCACTCTCAAAACACTAAATTTTGGATAAGATCATAAACTTAGGTTTAATCAATCCTCTCAGATGGAGGCAAAGGATCCTGTATTATTGTTCTGAAAAAGTGTAAGGTAATTTGTCACAGTCAAATGATCAATGCATGTTCCTGAAACATTAAAAAATGATATGCTCATGAACAAACATGTCTGAGAGGGTCTTGTGTGCTTCAAACATACCTCTGTACTGCTATCATAGAGTGTCAGAGGATGCCCTAATGTAAACACTGCCACAGAAATTCTCTTTTTATTCCTGTGTTGTAGTACCTGTAGTCGGGTCAGAAGCTGAAATTTTTCAAACGGTAGGTATACCAGCAGGCTACTGACTTGATGCAGGAATTTCAAAGACCATGTGGTGATATTGCTATACTGCCCAGAATCCACTGCCCATTGGGCAAAGGCTCGTCTCTGGTCACTGGACAGTTTTCCAAAGCTTTGATTAACCATGTACAATCTGGAAACATAAAAGAAACTGTAAGGGCAGAGCCTGCTATAATACCCTTTACCAAACAGCAAACTCGACAACAGTTGACCATGCGTGGATTTTATCAAAACAAGTGACTGCATTTGGCTTAAATTGAGAGTACATACCTTTTAAATTGACATTGATATGGCCATCTAACACAAAAGTCATAAAAATTGCATTTGTTGGACGTTCTATGTGAGGCATATTCATTAGGCATGTTCACTCGCTGCGCTGATACAAAGATAAACAATCCTATCTCCGTGAACCTGATAACAGGGTTCGCCTGCGATATTGCTGAAAATGTGTTGCTGGAAAAGCACAGCAGCTCAGGCAGCATCCAAGGAGCAGGAGAATCGACGTTTCGATCATGAGCCCTTCTTCAGGATTCCTGAAGGGATCATGCCCGAAACGTCGATTCTCCTGCTCCTTGGATGCTGCCTGACCTGCTGCGCTTTTCCAGCAACACATTTTCAGCTCTGATCTCCAGCATCTGCAGTCCTCACTTTCTCCTAGCCTGCGATATACATGAGTCTTATTTTCTCTGTAAACTGGAACTCATCAGAATTCATGTGTGTATCTGAGTCTGTTTCCAAGTCCCTGTGTTTGCTGACCTACAATGACTCAGAGGCCAGAATGCCTCAAGTTTTAAAATCATATCCTTCAGGGAATCCTGAGGTACAGGATGTACATGTATTTGGAAAGGTAAACACTGATTAGGGATAGTCAACATGGCTTTGTGCGTGGGAAATCATGTCTCACAAACTTGATTGAGATTTTTGAGGAAGTAACAAAGAGGATTGATGAGGACAGAGCGGTAAATGTGATCAATATGGACTTCAGTAAGGTGTTTGACAAGGTTCTCCATGGGAGACTGATTAGCAAGGTTAGATCTCATTGAATACAGGGAGAACTAGCCATTTGGATACAGAACTGGCTCAAAGGTAGAAGACAGAGGGTGGTGCTGGAGGGTTGTTTTTCAGACTGGAGGCCTGTGACCAGTGGAGTGCCACAAGGATCGGTGCTGGGTCCTCTACTTTTTGTCATTTACATAAATGATTTGGATGCGAGCATAAGAGGTACAGTTAGTAAGTTTGCAGAGGACACCAAAACTGGAGGTGTAGTGGACAGTGAAGAGGGTTACCTCAGATTACAGCAGGATCTTGACTAGATGGGCTAATGGGCTGAGAAGTGGCAGATGGAGTTTAGTTCAGATAAATGTGAGGTGCTGCATTTTGGTAAAGCAAATCTGAGCAGGACTTATGGTAAGGTCCTAGGGAGTGTTGCTGAACATAGAGACCTTAGAGTGCAGGTTCATAGCTCTGTGAAAGTAGAGTCGCAGGTAGATAGGATAGTGAAGGTGGTGTCTGGTATGCTTTCCTTTATTGGTCAGAATAATGAGTACAGGAGTTGGGAGGTCATGTTGCGGCTGTACAGGACATTAGTTACGCCAGTGTTGGAATATTGCGTGGAATTCTGGTCTCCTTCCTATCGGAAAGATGCTGTGAAACTTGAAAGGGTTCGGAAAAGATTTACAAGGATGTTGCCAGGGTTGGAAGATTTGAGCTACGGGAGTTCCTGAACAGACTGGGGCTGTTTTCCCTGGAGCATCAGAGGCTGAGGGGTGACCTTATAGAGGTTTACAAAATTATGAGGGGCATGAATAGGGTAAATAGGTAAAGTCTTTTCTCTGGGGTCGGGGGGTCCAGAACTAGAGGGCATAGGTTTAGGGTGAGAGGGGAAAGATATAAAAGAGACCTATGGGGCAACGTTTTCACACAGAGGATGGTATGTGTATGGAATGAGCTGCCAGAGGAAGTGGTGGAGGCTGGTACAATTGCAACATTTAAGAGGCAGTCGGATGGGTATATGAATAGGAAGGGTTTTAGGGATATGGGCTGGGTGCTGGCAGGTAGGACTAGATTGGGTTGGAATATCTGGTCAGCATGGACGAGTTGGACCGAAGGGTCTGTTTCCATGCTGTACATCTCTATGACTCTATTTCAAATCATTCCATGGCCCCATACTCTCTCTCAATCTCTAACCTCGTTGAGCTACATAACCCTCAGATTTATGTGCTCCTCTAATTGTGACCTCTTGCAAATCCCCAAATTTAATTGTACAAATATAGTGATATAGTATCACAATTATATTTATGATTTTTAACTATTATCAGTCAATGATAATCTTTGTGAACACATAACACCATTGTAACACAAAGAGGAAGATAACAAACAATAAAGAAATGACACAAATAATCAAACACAGATCTTAAGCCGTTGACAGGATGTGCAACGCACACTTGCTCTTTGTCCAAGATTGCTGGAAGAGCTTGGATCTCAGATGCTGACAGAAGTGGTAGGAAATTATCAAACTCTGGAAAGATATTTGGATCGACAAGCAGGATTCTGTTGAAGTAAATAGCCGCCATGACTCGCTTCAAATCATCCTGAATCTGAAATTAAAACCAGAACTCTTAAAGTAAAAATCACTATTTCAGAATCAGAAAAATTAAACATACTTCAAATTGAAAATCAATATTTATATAATGTATAAAATTTTGAAGTTTAAAGATTCCATTGCATGATCTTAATAGATGTCTTTCACTCACTGGGGATCACTCTGCTTTTAAATAACACTTCTCTATCTTGCTTTGCTGAATAACATCACATCTTTTCTCAATCAATGTCAGACAATCCACAAGAGATCTGGGCAGTATAAGGAGCAATGAAGTTGCCATATATAGATAAAACACAGATCCTTAATTGCTACTATATCACAAGTACCACATTTCGAACATTCAGTATTAAGTAATTATATATAAATCATGTAGGTCACCTTTAATGGAAGTAAGTCTACATGGTTGGTGAGGTGAGCCCACCCAGGGGGATATATTGTTAGTCAGAGGAAGTGTTAGGATTCTGCAGTTGCACATGACACTTCAGCAGTTCTACTCACTTAATGTTCATTCTTGATCTTTTTTTATCAACTGGTTTGATATTACCTTTCCATATTAATATGTGCAATTTATATCCAATTAAGTAGGAAGCATTTAATTGCCTCATAACGAATAGTGGCCCTTAACTGAACCTTTGTAAAAGGATCTCTCACAAGGGATCACAAGCCAGGGAAAGGAGATAAGTCAATAGGTGAGTCACCACAAATTCATTCAAGTATCAAAGCTGGTGATACCTTGGGTATCACACCCACCTCTGTATCAGACAGCCAGAGACTTGTCACTCTCAGTACAGCACTGAGAGAATGCAGGATTGTCAGAGTTGGTATCTTTCAAATGATATGTTAAACCAAAGTCCCATCTTCAAGCTCAAGTAGATCCTATGACATTACTAGGAAGAGGAGCAGGGGAGCTATCCCAGATGCATGGCCAATATCCATCCCTCTGCTAACATTATTATAACAGGTAAGGCCATTACTGCATTGTTGGTTCCAGAAGTTGGTTACAAATTACGTGCTACATTTATGTTACAATTCCTATACTTCAAAATTTCATTGGCTACTTCGCACACAAGGACATCACGAAATTGTGAAAAGAGCAGCAAGAATTGCAAATCTCTCCATTTTCAGATTGTATCTTCTTTTCAGCTAGACACAATGGGGCCTAGAGTAGGAGACCACTAACTAAATACTTAAAATGGATTAAAAAAACTCACATATGCTTTGATTCTCTTTAGTAGTGATATTGCAAAAAAGTGTTTTCTGGTTAACTTAATGCTGTGCATGTCAAGAGGTTAATAATAAATGGCATCAAATAACACACCTGCAAACCATTCCAGTTTGTGTTTAAAAGCTGTAGGAGCTGCTTTGCAGCTTGAATGTCGAGTGCAAAAAGCACCCCTTCAAGATCGACCGCAGAAAGTTTCAGATACTCCTGTTTTTGGAGGGCAAGAAAAAAAATCAGTGAGAAACACAACAACAGTAATTTCTATAGGGCTACTACCTGGATAAAAACATACAATTGTATTGGCACTGATTTAGTTCCACTGTGCTGTATGGGTATGTAATATGGAGCATTGCGAGCTATGTATAATGTTTAAATCAAAAGCAGCATAACTAAACTTCCATAGATGGCAAGTTGCTGACATAGAGACAGAGATATTAATTTCTGATTTAGAATTTGCCCACCATTGAGACAACGGCCCATTCGATTCTTAAGGCGCACAAATTCCAACAAGACAAAGACATGAAAAAGAAATACAAGAGGGATTATTACAGATCTCATGATATCCCTTGTAAGGACCAGGAATAACTTATCTAATTGCAGACTTGCAGTTCAGAAGATATTTATGACTGACCACATATACTGGAAGCTCAAAACACAATGCTCACCACTGGAAGATGAAACTGCCTGGCTTCAGGATATAGCCCCTGGAATTGGCTTGGTCCGCTATGACTATAGGATGGGCCTCTGACTTCAGAATCTACCATTTCATTTCAGGATACACAAATAATTACCATGTACAGGGTGCGAGAGGAAACTGAACAACAGAATGAGGGAGGACTTGGCTAAAGTAGACTGGAAACAAAGATTTTATGGTGGGACAGTTGATGAGCAGTGGAGGACTTTCAAAGCAATTTTTCAAAATGCTCAGCCAAAGTATATCCCAGTGAAAAAGAAGGACTGTAAGAAAAAGGGGTGTCTAAGGAAATGAGGGAGGCTATCAAATTGAAAAAGAAGGCATACAAAGTGGCCAGGAATAGCAGGAAACTAGAAGATTGGGAAAACTTTAAAGGTCAACAGAAAGCCACAAAAATAATTACATCGAAAAGTAAGATAGAACATGAGAAAAAACTAGAACAGAATATAAAGTCAGATAGCAAATGTTTCTATAAATATATCAAACGAAAAAGAGTGGCTAAAGTAAAAGCTAGTCCTTTAAAGGTAAGAGTAATAGTAAAAAGGATTACTACTTGTTTGGCAAAAAGTTGCAGCATGCTGCTATGCAGAAGGACTTGGGTGTCTGTGTGTATGAATCACAGAGGGTTGGTCTCCAGGTACAAGTAATTAGGAAGGCAAATGGAATTTTGTCCTTCATTGCTAAAGGGATTGAGTTTAAAAGCAGGGAGGTTATGGTGCAGCTGTACAGGGCACTGATGAGGCCGCTGAGTGCAGGTTTGATCTCTCTACTTGAGAAAGGATGGACTGGCACTAGAGGAGAAGCAGCAGAGGTTCAACTAGGTTGATTTCGGAGCTGAGGGGTATGGCTTATGAGGAGAGACTGAGTAGACTGGGATTATATTCATTGGAATTTAGAAGAATGAGGGGGCATCTTATAGAAATATAAAAATTAACAAAAGGGATAGATAAGATAAAAGTAGAGAGGATGTTTCCACTGGCAGGTGAAACTAGGACAAGGGGGCATAGCCTCAAAATTAAGGGGAGCAGATTTAGGACTGAATTTAAAAACTTCTTCACCCAGAGGGTTGTAAATCTAGGAAATTCCTTGCCCAGTGAAATAGTTGACACTATTTCAGTTAACGCTTTTAAAGCTAAGTTTTTTTTTGGACAATAAAGGAATTAAGGGATACGGTGAGAGCGCGGGTAAGTGGAGCTGAATTGGCAAAAAGATTAGCCATGATCTTAATGAATGTGAAGATGGCCTACTTCTGCACCTAGTTCTTATGTAACGCATCACACATTTGCATCTATACTGTTCCTTATATCTCTTCTGCCCTCTCACACAAGTTCTAGTTGGCCCAATGTCTTAGTAAATAAACGTACAGCTCAGTATGGGACATGGAGGATAGAAACAGGCTATTCCAACCTACTGACCCGAGCTGGTGTGTCTGCTCTGCACTAAACCTGCTCTCAAAGTACTTCGCCTCATCAAATCCAAAGCAAATCAGAGCAGGACTTATGCACTTAATGGTAAAGTCCCAGGGAGTTTTGCTGAACAAAGAGACCTTGGAGTGCAGGTTCATTGTTCCATGAAAGTAGAGGTGCAGGTAGACTGGACAGTGAAGAAAATGTTTGGTATGCCTTCCTTTATTGGTCAGAGCATTGAATATAGAAGTTGGGAGGTCATGTTGTAACATTGGTTAGGCCACTTTTGGAATATTGCATGCAATTCTGGTTTCCTTCCTAATGGAAGGATGATATGAAACTTGAAATGGTTCAGAAAACATTTACAAGAATGTTGCCAGGGTTGGAGGATTTGAGATATACAGAGAGGCTGAATAGGCGGGGGCTGTTTTCCCTGGAGCGTTGGAGACTGAGGGGTGACCTTATAGAGGTTTATAAAAGTATGAGGGGCATGGATAGGATAAATAGACAAGGTCTTCTCCTGGGGGTGGAGGAGTCCAGAACTAGAGGGCAGAGATTTAAGGTGGGAGGGGAAAGATATAAAAGGGACCTAAGGGGCAACAATTTCACACAGAGGGTGGTGCGTGTATGGAATGAGCTGCCACAGGAAGTGGAGGAGGCTGGTACAATTACAGCATTTAAAAGACATCTGGATGGGTATATGAATAGGAAGAGTTTAGAGGAATATGGGCCAAGTCTTGGCAAATGGGACTTGATTAGGTTAGGATATCTAGTTGGCATGGACGAGTTAGACTGAAGGGTCTGTTCCCATGCTGTACATCTCCATGACTTTTCACTTCTCTCTGGCATATTTATCTAGTTTCTTCATAAACATTTATCAGCTTCCAAATGCAAGCTTCCCTCTTTAATGTGGATCATTGTGTTATTCCCATGATATGAGTTGTATTATGTTTGTCATAACTGATACATTACCCTTACTAAGTCCATGCCTGATGATCCTCCTTCCTTCTGCACCAAGTTCAATAGGACAGACTAAAAAAAAAACAGTGTTAATATAAGAGTGCCTATTAACACCACAATGCCTATCAAACAGATCAGATGGAACTTATGTCAGGACTCACAACAGGGTCTATTTTACAACAGTAACCTCCTCCTAATAGCACATTACAGTTTACAAAATCTATTTAGAATGTATCTCCACAAATTATAGCAATAGAACCAATGGCCAAAATTGCAGTATACAATTTCCAGCAAAATCCAGTCAATGGAGGATCATTATGAAATATAAATGGTGCGTAACATCAATTGTAGTCACATAATAGCAGTGAAGTTTTCTGGTGACATTAATATAAAATTACAAGTTCACCCCATATTTGACCAGGAATAGCAATCAGTATATTAGCGAGAAACAGTGGTCCAAGGATTGCTGAGAACACTTCTTCTCTTCCTTGTATGGTGCCCTAGGATCATTTACATCCAATTGTGGTGGCAAACAGCAGAGGGCTTTGGTTTTTCTCCTCTGAAAGACAGTGTCTTCAAAATTGCAGCACTCCCATTTCCTGCAGGCTGGGAAGGTCAAGCTAGATTTGTGCTCAATCTTTGGAGTGAGACCTTCACATGCAACCTTCTAACTCAAACATAACAGCTTAACCCATTGTGTCACTCTCTAAATTTCTTATATTATTGTTTTAAGAGGTTCTAGTTTGACAGATCGACAAATAGTTACTACTTGAACGATATTGAGATTCTTGTAATAATAGTAGATGATCCCAGCTTCATAGCACATGATCGCATTTTACCACTAGATATTATAAAACGGTAGGTGTTGGGCTCTTGTGGCACAGTGGTAGTGTTACTTCCTCTGGGTCAGAAGAGCTAGTCTCAAATCTCACCTGCTCCAGAGGTGTAGCATAACATATCTGAACAAGTCAAATAACTAAAAAGGGAGGAATCAAAGAATATATAATAGGAAATCAAAGTGAAGGAATATAATTTAGTTCCCATGAATACAATTAATATTTTTTATGCCTTACCCCAAAACAGTGGAGCAATTCTTTCTTGATTCTGTAGTTGTTCTCATTCTGCAGGTAGTTTAGAACAGTATGCAGGACACTTCTTTTAGCATTCTGAACAACTTGAAGGAATATAATTCGATCATCTTCCAGAGCCATTAAGACCATGATGATCTTATTTATTGCATTCATAAGACTTACTGTCAGGTCCTCACTAAGTGTGTTATGTAGCATCAGACCAATGTTTTCCAAACCACACATAATCAGAGGCGGAATATCTCCCAATCGGAACTGTTCATATGTGCATAGCTGTGATGCATTCAGAGTGCATGTCCATTGGAGTTGTGAGATGAGATCTTCCATTGGGCAGATCTTGATCTCCATAGAATTGGTAGAGTTATTGATTTCCATGCAGTCCGCCTCAACCCAAGTGTTCTCTGGATCACTGGTCAATGCGTGAAGCACATTGGGATCTTGGCATACATATTTATTGAAATTACTCTGATCATAGTCAAAGCAGAGTGCCACAGTAGTTGGGTCCACCTGTTGTTCCGTCCAGAAAGAATAAATACACATGGCAGCAGGATTTATTCCATCTGCTTCAACATATGAGCAGTAGCTAGGGAGCCAGGTGCTGCTCATATTGATGAGCAAACCCCACAATCGTGTTGAATTGTGACAAGCAGCTTGTACAAAATTGTCGAGGTCATATTGACTACAGAATTCAACAGCAGCAAGATCTATAGAAGAGACATCTATCCACTCTTCATATCTGCAGGATTCATTCTCATCACTTGTATGTGGATTGATTTGGATGTTGCAGTGGGATTTTAACCAGGCATTTTCAGGATACAACAACAACTCACTTAGCAATGCCTTACTGTGACAAACAAATCGAGTGAAATTTGCTTTGTCATTCCTCCAACAAAAATCTACCAGGTAAGGATCAACGTTTTCATGTGTCCACTGACTGTAGTGACAGTAGGTGGCCACATCTGTATCACTACTTGCCAAAATGGACGAATCATTACAAAAGTCAGTCAGCCAAAGATTGAACTCATTCTTCAATAACTCCTGAAGAATTACTGGGTTTTTGCACACATAGATGTTGAACTGCTCCCTATCGGTATTGAAACACACTGCTACCACAGTGCTATCTACTACAGCTGAGTACATCCAATTTTCATAGCGGCAAAGATTTTCCACAGCATTCGTAAGATCTTGTGTGGTTGGGTAGGCAGTGGCATGGGGCAGCACCGTATCACTGCCTTCCTCTGGAATTACACTGGAGACCACTGTGGAATGTGTATTGCTGGCACAGTAGTTGTTCAGCCAGGAGTTTTCAGAATTATTCAGCAGAATTTCCAACAGTGATGGACTGGTGCAAACCATGTGATTAAAAGCAGCTTGATCTGTCTCCTTGCAGAGTGCCACAACAGCAGAGGCCACGGAAAGATCATTCAGCCATGCTTCATAGTCACAACTGTTCTCAGCACTGCAGGCAGACATGAGCCAAGTATTGCCAGGATCCTGCACCAGTTTATTTAGGAGAATTGCATCATTGCAAACTGATTTATTAAAGTTTGTTTGGTCACTCCTCCAACATAACGAAATTATTGATGGATCTATAGGTTTCTCTTCCCACTTGTCATACATGCAGAATTCACTGTTACCACTCAAAATGGAGTAATTATTGCAAAAGTCAGCCAGCCAGAAATTGTTCTTTATGAGCTCCTGAAGTGCTGATAGATCACTGCAAACCACATTGGTGAATTGGTCACCATCATGACTGGCACAAAATGTGATCACTTTATCATCTACCATGGAGAAGTCTGTCCACTCATCATAACGACAGTGGATGTCCACTTCTTTTACAGGAGGGACAATGGTGGCTGGACTGCTAGTGAAGCCAATATAGGCACTGTCACTGACCACCTCAGTCATAAGCATAGGGACAAGCATAGTATTTGAACTGCTATCACAGAAGTCTTTCAGCCAAAAGTGAGCTGGGTTTTTCATGATGCTTTCCAACAGTGACGTATTAGGGCAGACAGTTTTTCTGAATCCAACTTCATCTACAACAGCACAATAACCAAAATCTGTAGAGTTGAACAAATCTCCAGCAACCCAAGAATCATAATTACAAGTCAGATCTTCAATTTGTCTGGTGTCACTTGTAGAAGAAAAAGGCCCCACATTGAGACTTCTTTTCTCACAGTAATCAGCATAGAAGTTTAATCCCTTGGTGAGATACGTATACATAAAATTCACTTTAGTGCAAATTTTATTGACCAGTGGGCCTGACTTGTTTCCTGCCAGGCCTCCTATGATACTACAAAACATACGAAGGTTGAATTGATGCTGGAAGTCTTTGTTGCAAAAGGTTCTGTTAAGCAAAAGGAAAAGTTCTTGGTTGCAGCTTGTGGGGAGTTGAGAAAAATCAGAAATGACCTTAAAAACCGTGGTAGTCCTGTACAGTTCAGTGGGAGGCTGATTAAGGAGGACTTGCATATTGTCTATTGTAACAGCTTCAAAATTCCAGGTCAGGTTATGAAGAAGACCCCTGTACAGAACAAACAATTGTTTATTTAAGAATATATTATGCATTCAAATCTATCATCTGAGAGTTTACAAAACTTTGATATTCTGATAACGTGGTTTTATCACTTCTGAGATGATAACCCCAGAAATAATGGAAGAAATTATATTTCTATCGTGCCTTTCTTTATTTCAAGACATCACATAGTACTTTACATCCAATAAAGTATATTCCAAAATGTGGATACTTTTATATTTAGGAAATGCAGCAGCCAATTTGAATAGCAAGATTCCATAACAAGCGATGAAGTAATGGGCAGACAATCTGTTTTGAAAAATGTCATGCTGGAAAAACACAGCAGGTCAGGCAGCATCCGAGGGGCAGGAGAATCGACGTTTCGGGCATAAGCCCTTCTTCAGGAATGAGGCTGGTGTGCCAAGCAGGCTGACATAAAGGGGAGGGGGGAGGGAATTTGGGGGAGGGGTGCTGGGAATACGATAGGTGGAAGGAGGTGAGCGTGAGGGTGATAGGCCGGAGAGGGGGTGGGGGCGGAGAGGTCGGGAAGAAGATTGCAGGTCAAGAGGGCGGTGCTGGATCCGGGGGTTAGGACTGAGATAAGGTGGGGGGAGGGGAAATGAGGAAGCTGGAGAAATCTACATTCATCCCGTGTGGTTGAAGGATTCCTAGGCAGAAGGTGAGGCGCTCTTCCTCCAGGTGTCGTGTGGTCAGGGTCTGGTGATGGAGGAGGCCAAGGACCTGCATGCCCTTGGCGGAGTTGGAGGGGGAGTTAAAGTGTCCAGCCACGGGGCGGTTGGGTTGGTTGGTGCGGGTGTCCCAGAGGTGTTCCCTGAAACGTCCCGCAAGTAGGCGGCCTGTGTCCCCAATGTAGAGGAGACCACATCGGGTGCAACGGATACAGTAAATGATGTGTGTGGAGGTGCAGGTGAATTTGCGATGGATATGGAAGGATCTATTGGGGCCTTGGAGGGAGGTGAGGGGGGAGGTGTGGACGCAAGTTTTGCACTTCTTGCGGTTGCAGGGGAAGGTGCTGGGAGTGGAGGTTGGGTTGGTGGGGGTGTGTGGACCTGACGAGGGAGTGGTCTCGCCGGAACGCTGATAGGGGTGGGGAAGGGAATATATCCCTGGTGGTGGGGTCTGTTTGGAGGTGGCGGAAATGACGGAGGATGATACGATGTATCCGGAGGTTGGTGGGGTGGAAGGTGAGGACCAGTGGGGTTCTGTCCTGGTGGCGATTAGAGGGGCGGGGTTCAAGGGCGGAGGTGCGGGAAGTGGAGGAGATGCGGTGGAGAGCATCGTCGACCATATCGGAGGGGATATTGTGGTCTTTGAAGAAGGAGGCCATCTGGGTTGTTCAGTAGTGGAATTGGTCCTCCTGGGAGCAGATGCGGCGGAGGAATTGGGAATATGGGATGGCGTTTTTACAGGGGGCAGGGTGGGAGGAGGTGTAATCTAGGTAGCTGTAGGAGTCAGTCGGCCTTCATCTTCCACCCCACCAACCTCCGGATACATCGTATCATCCTCCATCATTTGATGCCACAAAGATACAAGTGGGCAGTATGTGAGTGGAACTGAGAAATCAGAAGAGCATGATCACCTTGATGAGATTGTATGATAGGCCCCCCCACCCCGCAAAAAGTAAGCAGAAAATATCCAGGGAAATATCCGTAAGAACAATAGGGTGGCAATGGTAGGGGATTTTAACTTTCCAAACATAAACTGGGACTGCCATCGTGTTAAGGGCTTGGATGGGGAGCAATTTCTTAAGCATGTTCAAGATTTTCTTTCCTAACATACAAAGAGCAAAACTCCTCTTGGGAAATGAGGCGGGACAAGTGACTGGGGTGTTAGTGAGAGAGCATTTTAGGACCAATGACCATAATTTTATGAGCTTTAAAATAGTCATGGTAAAAGATAGGCTTTGTCTAAAAGTTAAAGGTCTAAACTGGAGCAAGGCCAATTTTGACAGCATTAGACAGAAACTTTCAGAAGTTGATTGGGAGGGTATTCGCAGGTAAGGGGATGACTAGCAAGTGGGAGGCTTTTAAAAGTGAGATAATGAGAGTTCAGTGATGGTATGTTCCTGGTAGAGTGAAGGACAAGGCTGGTAGAAGAAGGGAACACTAAATGACTAGAAATATTAAGGCTCTGGTCAAGAGAAAGGAGGCCTGTGTCAGGTATAGACCGCTTGGATCAAGTGAATCTCTTCAAGAGTATTGGGGAATAGGAGTACGCTTGAGAGAGAAAACAGGAGAGCAAAAAGGACACTCAAAATAGCTTTGGCAGATAAGGTTAAGGAGAATCCAACATGATTCCATAACTACATTAAGGGCAAAAGAACAACTAGGGAGAAAATAGGTCCCTTAAAGGTCAAAGAGTGATAACATGTGAGATCACAGGAGATGGGTGAGATACTAAACAAATATCTTGCATCAATATTCAATGTGGAGAAAGACACTAAAATGAAGAAACTTGAGTCAATAAATATAATGTCTTGAAAGTGTCCATAATACAGAAGAGAAGGTGTGGGAGGTCTTAAAACAGAAAGAGATAGATAAATCCCCAGGACCTGATCAGGTGTATCCCAGAACATTGTGGGAAGGTAGGGAAGAGATTGTTGGGTCCCTTGATGCCATATTTGTAGCATCAAAAGCCACAGGTGAGGTGCCACAGACTGAAGAATGGCTAATGTTGTGGTATATTTAAGAAACGTGGTAAGGAAAAGCCAGGAACTATAGACCAGTGAGCCTGATGTCAGTGGTGGGTAAGTTGTTGGAGGGGATTCTGACAGACAGAATTTACATACAATTGGAAAGGCAAAGATTGATTGGAGACAGTCAGCATGGTTTTATGCACGGGAAATCATGTCTCACAAACTTCATTGAGCCTTTTGAAGAGGCGACCACAGATGAAAGCAGAGCAGTAGAGGTTGTCTACATGGACTTTAGCAAGGCCTTTGACAAGGTTTCACTGGTTAATAAGGTTCAAGCACTTGGGATCCAGGGAGAGCTAACAAATTGGACACAAAATTGGCTTGTTGATAGGAGACAGAGGGTGGTGATAAAGGGTTGTTGTTTGGACTGGAGGCTTGTGGCCAGTGGTTTGCCACTAGGATCAGTGCAAGGTCCACTGTTGTTTGTCATTTACATCAATGATTTGGATGAGAATATAGGAGGCATGTTTAGTAACTTTGCAGATGACACCAAAATTGGTGATATAGTGGACAGCGAAGGTTAAGTAAGAGTACAACAAGATCTTGACCAGATAGGCCAAAGGGCCGAGGAGTGGCAGATGGAGTTTAGTTTAGATAAATGAGAGGTAAAGCATTTTGGAAGGACAAACCAGGGCAGGACTTACACAATTAATGGTAGGGCCCAGTGGAGTGTTATCAAACAGAGAGACTTAGGGATAAAGGTACATAGTTCCTTGAAAGTGGCATCACAGTTATACAGGGTGATAAAGATGGTGTTTGGCATGCTTGCTTTCATTGATCAGAGCACTGAGTACAGAAATTAGAATGTCTTGTTGTGGTGGTACAAGACATTGGTGAGGTCATTTTTGGAACAGTGCGTAGAATTCTGGTTGTCCTTCTGTAGGGTGTTATTTAACTAGAAAGGATGCAAAAATGACTTACAAGGATGTTACCAAGACTGAAGGGGTTGAGTTATAAGGAGAGGCTAGAGCTTCCTTCACTGGAGCATTGGAAGCTCAGGGAGGACCTTATAGAGGTTTATAAAATAATGTGAAGCACAAATAAGGTGAATAGCCAAGGTCTTTTCCTCAGGATAGGGGATTCCAAAGCCAGAAGGGATAGGTTTAAGGTGAGAGGGGAAAAGATTTAAAAGGGACTTGAGGTGCAACTCTTTCACAGTGAAGGTGGTGCATATTTGGGATGAACTGCCAGAGAAAGTGGAGGAGGTTGGTACAATTTACAACATTTAAAAGACATTCAGACAGATAAATGAATAGAAAGGGTTTTGAGGGATAAGTGCCCGAGCACGCCCAGATGGGACTCGTTCAGTTTAGGAAACTTGGTCTGCATGGACCAGATGGACCGAAGGGTCTGTTTCTATGCTGTATGACTCTATGACTGAACAGATTGAATAAATTCTTGAAGGTGGAAATCTGAAGGGCTATGGCAAACAGTAGGGGATGGGATTAATTGGATAGCTCTTTTAAAAAGGTGGCACAGATAGGATAGGCTGGACGGTCTCCCTCAGGGCTACTGCATACTACATAGATAACCCTGAGAAACAGAACTGCATTTCTTGCCAACATTCCTCCACTCCAGCATGATCAGCAAACATCAATCAATCAAACTCTTCTTTCAGCTCAATGCTGATGGAGGACTCTGACTGTGATTAAAGTTGCTGTTGTGTTTACTCATTGTAACAGTAACTTCGCAATGTCAACTGCTCTGAATTGTGATCAAGTGTTGAATGAGTGCAAATCAAAATTGAGCAGTCTGTCATTCAATACCTGGATCCTTATTCAAGCACAGTAGAATTCTAGAATACCCATTCTGTTTACAACCTCACAGATCATGATTAGATTAGATTACATTACAGTGTGGAAACAGGCCCTTCGGCCCAACAAGTCCACACCGACCCGCCGAAGCGTAACCCACCCATACCCCTACATTTACCCCTTACCTAACACTACGGGCAATTTAGCATGGCCAATTCACCTGACCTGCACATCTTTGGACTGTGGGAGGAAACCGGAGCACCCGGAGGAAACCCACGCAGACACGGGGAGAATGTGCAAACTCCACACAGTCAGTCGCCTGAGGCGGGAATTGAACCCAGGTCTCTGGCGCTGTGAGGCAGCAGTGCTAACCACTGTGCCACCGTGCAGATCCTTTTCATTTATTTTTCTGTTTAATCCAATCATGCCACATCATCTTCAATAATTCAACCAATTCACATAATGGCCCATAGAATATGGGATGGAGCTTCAAAACTGGAATTTGACCAACTGCTTTGATTAATGTCACAAGCTAGAAGAGTGAAACTCAAACAGTTGCTGATCATTACAGTTATAGCTTCAATCTCACACTCCAGTATTCTTAAATAATATACAAATAGTTTACACTATCAGGTTTAACTCAAATTGAAGAAAGGAGCCTTTCACTACTGCCCAAGTACCTCCACTCCTCTCTTAGCAATTGTTTTAATCAGCAGGAAGAACAGAACAGCAGAATATTGTTTAAAAAGAGACACTGCAGAATGGTGTAGTCCAGGAGGATCTGGGTCACAAGAAGAAGAAATACTGGGAAGTCTCAGTAGGTCCAGCAGCATCTCTGGAGAGAAAGCAGAATTAATGTTTCAGGTCCAGTGACCCATTTTCAGACTATTCTGAAACATCACTGGATCCAAAATGTTCATTCTACTTTTTCTCCACAGATGCTGTCAGACATGCTAAGTTTTTCCAGCAATTTCTGTTTCTGATTTCCAGCATCCACAGTTATAGAGTCATAAAGCATGGAAACAGACCCTTTGGTCCAACTCATCTATGCCAACCAAGTTTTCTGAACAAAACTAATCCCACTTACCTGTTTTTGGCCCTTATCCATCCAAACCCTTCCTATTCATGTTGCATCCAAACACAGTTATTTCATACGATTTTTGAGAAAGTTTATAGCTCAGGTTGTGGTTCAGGTTGGAAGTTTGCTCGCTGAGCTGGTAGATTTGTTCTCAGACGTTTCATCACCATGCTAGGTAACATCATCAGCAAGCCTCTGATGAAGCGCTGGTGTTCTGTCCTGCTTGGTTATTTATGTGTCTTGGCCTGTTGTGGTAGGTGAAATCACTTCCGATTCATTTTGAGAAGTTGGTTAATGGGGTTCAAATCAAAATGTTTGTTAATGGGGTTCCAGTTTGAATGCCAGGCCTCTAGGAATTCCCATGGGTGTCTTTGTTTAGCCTGTCCCGGGATGGATGTATTGTCACAGTTGAACTGGTATCCCTCTTCATCTGTGTAAACGGATACCAGTGATAACTGGTCATGTCTTTTGATGGCTAGTTGGTGCTCATGTATCCTGGTGGCTAGTTTCCTGTCCGTCTGTCCAATGTATTGTTTGTTGCAGTCCTTACAGGGTATTTTGTATATTGCATTCATTCTGCTGGTTGTTGGTGTGGGATCCTTTAAATTAATCAGGGGCTGTTTTAGTGTGGTGGTAAATTTGTGGGCTACAATGATGCCTAGGAGTAGTCTGGTCATCATCTTCGAGATGTCTTTAATATATGGCAGGGTGGCTACAGTCTCTGGGCATGTTGTGCCTTCTTGTTTAGGTCTGTCATGTAGGAATCGGTGGACTACGCTTATCAGGTACCCGTTGTTCCTGAATACGTTGTATACATCTTTTTCCTCAGCTTCTCGTAATTCCTGGGTGCTGCTGTGTGTTGTGGCTCAGTTCAATAATGTCCTGATGCAGTTCAGTTTGTGGGACGATTGCTCCTGTAATTGAATATCTGGTCAGTGTGTGTGGCTTTCCTGTAAATGCCGGTCTGTAGCTCTCCATTGGCTTTGTATTCTACCATAACGTCTAGGAAGGGGAGTCTGTTGTTGTTCTCTTCCTCTTTGGTGAGCATTATACTGTTAAGGATGGTGTTTATATATTTGTGGATTTCTTCTAATTTGTTGCATTTTGTGATGACAAAGGTTTCATCCACATAGCGGACCCAGTTCACAGGAAAGCCACACACACTGACCAGTCTGCCGATTTCTACATAACAAACCTAAACAAGACAACACAACACGCCCAGAGACTCTAGCCACCCTGCCATACATGAAAGATATCTCGGAGATGACGACCAGGCTTCATGGTACCCCACAAACATACCACCACACTGAAACAGCTACTGCTGAATTTAAAGGACACTGTCCCAACAATATACAAAATACCCTGCAAGGACTGCAACAAACATTACATTGGAGAGAGGGGCAGGAAACCAGCTACCAGGATACATGAGCACCAACTAGCTACCAAAAACATGACCAATTATCACTAGGATTCATACACACAGACGAAGAGGGACACCAGTTCAACTGGGACAATATATCCATCCTGGAACAGGCTAAACAAAGACATGCACGGGAATTCCTAGAGGCCTGGCATTAAATTGGAACTCCAGTAACAAACATATCGATTTGGACCCCATGTACCAACCTCTCAGAAAAAGAACCAGTGATTTCACCCACCACAACAGGCCAAGACAGACAGATAGAAAGCGGGACAGAACACCAGCGCTTCACCGGAGGCTCACTGATGATGTTATCTAACATGGTGACGAAATGTCTGAGAACAAATCTGCCAATTCAGCAAGCAAGTGTACAGTTATTTCATTTTTTTTGTTGAGGAGGATCTGGGTGTTAAAATAAATGAAACATAAAAAGTCAGAATCCAAGTACAGCAAGTAATTAGGAAGGTAAATGGAATATTGGCCGTTAATTGCAAGGGATGTGGATCAGAAAAGTAGGGATGTCTTGTTACAAAACTCTTCCTGACATTGATGACACCACATTTGCATACTGCATGCAATTTGGGTCATTGCAAATGAGAGTAAAGACTTGCACTGGAATCAGTTAGAGAAGTTTCCCAAGGCTCTTTCTTGAGATGGAGGGGTTGTCTTATATGGAAGAGTTGAGGAGATAGGCCTTTTACTCATTGGAGTTGAGTACAACAAAAGGACCTTATTAAAATGGGAAAGGGGGCTTTACAGGCTGTACAACGAGAAACAAGACGAAGGGGAGACACTTTCAAAACAGGTTTCCCATTTAAGAAGGAAATGCATTTCTCAGAGGCTTTAATTACCTTCCCAGTTCTCTTGCCCAGGCAGCAATGAAGGTGAGTCATTGCATACGTTCAAAGCAGAATTGAAGAGATTATGATTCAACAAGGGAGTACAGGAGACAGACAAGAAAACTGAATTGAGGCCACAATCAGATCAGTTGATTTTATTTAAGAACAGACTCAAGGGACAAAATAATCTTCTTTTGTTCCCACTTCTTATGATCTAATTACAGTTTTGAAATAACACGGGGTTGCAAAAGACAGTCTCATGCCTGAGACACAAAGACATTGCCTGCTGCAGCACTAAGCTGCACACTACAGAAGACTCAGACATTTACAGCATAGGGCCCATTCAGCCATTATGTTTACACCAGTCAGCAAAAGTCTGACTGCACTAATGGGCGGCATGGTGGCCCAGTGGTTAGCACTGCTGCCAGGGACCCGGGTTCGATTCCAGCCTTATGCAACTGTCTGTGTGCTCCGGTTTCCTCCCACAATCCAAAGATATGCAAGTTAGGTGAATTGACCATGTTAAGTTGCCCATAGTGTTCAGGGATATGTACGTTAGGTGCATTAGTCAGGGGTAAATATAAAGTTATAGCCTAGGGTATTGGGTCTGGGTGGGTTACTCTTCGGAGGGTCTGTGGGGACTTGTTTGGTCTAATGGCCTGTTTCCACACTGTAGGGATTCTATAATTCTAATCCCATTTTCCAGCTTTTGACTTTTACCATCTTCCTCAATTCTCCTCTTCTCCTTCTACCACAACTTAATTTTATCATCCAGTTACTGACCCCTTTACTAATGGATAAAAGTGCTGTCCTGTCCATTTTTATCTATGCCTCTCATAATGTCATAAACCACAATGAGCCCCATCTCAACCTTAAACAATGGAAAACCAAAGAACTGCGGATCCTGGAAATCAGAAACAGACAATTCTAAAGAAGGATCACTGGACCAAAACATTTACTCTGTTTTCTCTGCACAGATGCTGCCAGAGCTACTGAATTTTTCCAGCAATTTCTGATTTTGCCTCTCTCAACCTTCACTGCTCCAAGGAAAGCAATCCCAGCCTATCCAGTCTTGCCCCATAGCTCACATCCTGGTAAATCTTTTCTGTACTCTTTCTAATGCAATCACATTCTTCCTTTGTGATTGCCAGAATTGCACAAGTATTCCAGTTGAGGCCTCAACACCATTTTATACATATCCAACATCACTGCTTTGCTTTTGTATTCTATGCTTAGCCCCTGTACTTCATTAGTCCTCTCCAAGTTCATCACCGCATATTCTTCGAGAGTGAATTCACGGCTGTGCCTGCCTAACCAGTCCTTTAATATCCTCCTGCAGTTTACAACTATACTCCTCATTATTTACCTTTCTATCAGTTTTCATGACATCTGCAAAGTTCTTCATCATTCCCCCAATACTTAAGCTCAAAACATTAACATATACTATAAACAGCAAGGGCCACCGACTGAACCCTGCAGAGCTCCACTGTATAGAGAATACCTCCCGACCATCATTCGCTGTTTCCTGACTCGCAGCCAATTTTGGATCCAATGTATCACCTTATCCTGGATCCCATTAACTCCTTTTTTTTGACCAATCTGCCATGAGTGACCTTATCAAAAGCCATTGTGGACGACATCAAATGCATTAGCCTACCTGGTTACTTTATCAAAAAATTTGATCAAATTTGTCAAACATAAGTCTCCATTAACAAATTCACTCTGACTTGATCTGTTTGCCTACGCAAATAGGCCAAATTGAGGGGAGGGCATATTGGATTTGGTGCTTGGCAACGAACCAGGTCAGGTGTCAGATCTCTCGTTGGGAGAGCATTTCGGTGATAATGATTACAACTCCCTGACCTTTACTATTGTCATGGAAAAGGATAGGAGCAGACGGTACAGGAAAGTATTTAATTGGGGGAGGGGGAATTATAATGCTACTGGCAGGAACTGTGGAGCATAAATTGGGAGCAGATATTCTCAAGAGAAATACATGACAGAAATATGGAGGTTGTTTAGGGAGCACTTGCGAGTGCTGGATGGATTTGTCCCACTGAGGCAAGGAAAGGATGGTCGGATGAAGGAACCTTGGATGACAAGAGATGTGGAACATCTAGTCAAGTAGAAGAAGGAAGCTTACTTAAGGTTGGGGAAGCAACGATCAGTCAGGGCTTTAGAAGGTTACAAGGGAACCAGGAAGGACCTGAAGAATGGACTTCGGAGAACTAGAAGGGGGCATGAAAAAGCCTTGGCGGGTACAATTAAGAAAATTCCCAAAGTTTCTAAATTTGTGTGTGGAACAAGAGGATGGCCCAGAGTGTTGGTTGGGCCAATCAGGGATAGCGGAGGGAACTTGTGCCTGGAGTCAGAGGAGGTAGGGGAGGTCCTTGGATAAAAACTTTGCTAAAGTGTTCACTAGTGAGAGGGACCATGTCATTTGTGTGGACAGCGTGAAATAGGTTGATGTTATGAAGGAGGATGTACCGGAAATTTTGAAAAACATGAGGATAAATAAGGGCCCTGGGCCAGATGGGACATACCTAAAGTTACAATGGGAAGTGACGGAAGAGATTGCTGTACCTTTGGTGATGATCTTTGCATCCTCACTGTCCACTGGAGTAGTACCAGATGATTGGAGGGTGGTAAATGTTATTCAGTTGGAATAGGGATAACCCTGGGATTTATAGACCAGTCAGTCTTACGTCGGTGGTGGGCAAATTATTGGAGAGGATTCTGAGAGATTGGATTTATGACTATTTGGATAAGCATAGCTTGATTAGAGATAGTCAGCATGGCTTTGTGAGGGGCAGGTCATGCCTCACAACTTACTGAATTCTTTGAGAATGTGACAAAACACATTAATGAAGGTTGAGCAGTGTATGTGGTACAGATGGACTTTTGCAAGGCATTTGATAAGGTTCCCCATGGTAGGCTCATTCAGAAAGTAAGGAAGTATGGGATACAGGGAAATTTGGCTGTCTGGATATAGAATTGGTTGGCTCAGAGAAGACAGAGGGTGTAGTAGATAGGAAGTATTCAGCCTGGAGCTCAGTGACTAGTGGTGATCCGCAGGGATCGATTCTGGATCCTCTGCTCTTTGTGAGTTTTATAAATGACTTGTACAAGGAAGTGGTAGGGTAGGTTAGTAAGTTTTCTGATGACTTGGTTTGGTGGAGTCGTGGATAGTGTGGAGGGCTATAGTAGGTGCAACAGGACATTGACAGGATGCAGAGGTGAGCTGAAAAGTGGCACATGGAGTTCAACCTGGAAAAGTGTGAAGTGATTCATTTTTGAAGGTCAAATTTGAATGCAGTTTACAGGGTTAAAGGCAGAATTCTTGGCAGTGTAGAGTAGCAGAGGGATCCTGGGGTCCATGTCCATAGATTCCTCAAAGTTGCCACCCAAGTTGATAGGGTTGTCAAGAAGGCAGATGGTGTTTTGGCTTTCATTAGCAGGAGGTTTGAGATTAAGAGCCGCAAGGTGGTGGTGCAGCTCCATAAAGTCCTGGTTAGCCCAAACTTGAAATATTGTGTTCGTTCTAGCTGCCTCATTATAGGAAAAAATTGGAAGCTTTAGAGAGGGTGCAGAGGAGATTTACCAAGATTCTGCCTGGACTGGAGGGCATGTCTTATAAAGAAATGTTGAGGGAGCTAGGGATTTTTTCATTAGAATGAAGAAGGGTGACAGGTGACTTTATAGAGGTGTACAAGGTGATGAGAGGTATAGATGGGAGTGGATAGCCAGAGACTTTTCACAGGGCAGAAATGGCTATCACAAGGAGGCATAATTGTAAGGTGTTTGGAGGAAGGTTTAGGGGAGATGTCAGAGATAGGTTCTTTACACAGAGAGTGGTGGGCGCATCGCATGCACTGCCAGCAGTGGTAGTAGAGTCATATACATTAGGGACATTTAAGGGACTTGGATAGGCACATGGATGATAGTAAAATGAAGGGCACGTAGGTTAGTTTGATCTTAGAGTAGGATAAAAGGTTGGCACAACATTGAGGGCCAAAGGGCCTGTACTCTTCTATGTTCTACCCCTGATTAGTCAGTATCTCTCCAAGTGCATATAATGCCTATCCTTCAGAATTATTTCTTTCTAACTAGCAAACTGACTGGCCTGTAATTTCCTGGTCCCTTCCTTAAATCGTTTTTGAATAGGGAAATGTTAGCAGCCCCCGACACTTCACCTGTGGCCAAAGATTATTTGAAAATTACTGCCAGAGCCTTAGATATATCCGTCCTTTCCTCTCTCCTGGGATACATCTTAAGACTTATCCACTGTTTAAGACTGCTAACTCACTAGGACCTCATCCTCTCTATGTTAATTTCTTCTAATATTTCACACTCCTCCACCCTGATGTCAACACCTGCATCACCATTTCCATTGTGAAAAACTACGCCAAGTATTCATCAGTGGACTGTACCAACTTTTTCTTGTTCCACACAGACTACCTCTTAGATCCCTAAGGGGCTCTATCCTTTCCCTAATTACCGTCTTTCTCTTCAAATATATTTTTATAACATTTCCTTTGGGATTTACAGTCTCCAGGACTCAATATTGAATTCCACAACTTCAGAGCATGACCTCTGCCCTTTTTGTTAAATCATGAGCCATGATTTGTTTGCTCTCAGAAGACCTATTTTCACACCATTCACACATTCAGTTAAAGCTCTACTTCTCTTTCACCACAATTACCACCCCATTGTTTTTAGCTCTGAGCATCCACAACATCCGCTCCTCTTGCTTCTCCTCTATCTTTATTTACAGAATTAAAACCACCACTTTCCAACCTCTTTCCGTTCTGAAGTGAGTTCTATTGGACTTGAAACATTAATGCTGTTTTTCTTCACAGATGCTGCCAGACTTGCTATGTTGCTCCAGCAGTTTATGTTTGTGTTTTAGATTTCCAGCATCTACAATATTTTGTTAGAATATAGAGCCTTTGTGTTTGCTTCATCCTTGTGCCTATTTAAATGTAGACTTGAAAAATCCTATTCTTGTTTTGTCCCAAGTCTTTTTTTATTTCAAAAATATACTTTATTCATAAAATACTTTGATGATCTGTACAACTGGACATGCCATACATATGTAAACATTCCATTTGTTTGCATACCGAAAACAGAGTAACCATTCCTATTTACAGGTCTGTACGATTACATTTTCAGCGGAGGCGTCGGCAAATCCCAAATGACTACGTGGGCCCCCTGTTCTTCTTAGGCAGGCAGATGTCTTTTCCCACCGCGCCTTGGCAGCAGCTGCCCCAAGCTTCAGCGTGTCCCTCAACACGTAGCCCTGGATCTTGGAATGTGCCAGTCTGCAACACTCAGTCGGGGTCAACTCCTTTAGCTGGAAGATCAACAGGTTTCGGACCGCCCAGAGAGCGTCCTTCACCGAGTTGATGATCCTCCAGACACAGTTGATGTTTGTCTGGGTGTGCGTCCCGGGGAACAGGCCGTAGAGCACGGAGTCCCACGTCACGGCGCTGCTCAGGACGAACCTCGACAAACACCACTGCATTCCTCGCCAGACTTCTTCTGCGTTGGCACATTCCAGAAGGAGGTGTGTGACAGTCTCCTTCCCCCCCCGCAGCCACTTCGAGGGCAGCGTGCGGTGCGGCTGAGAGTCCGGGCGTGCATAAAGGATCTCACAGGCAGAGCCCTTCTCACCACCAGCCAAGCCATGTCTTGGTGCTTGTTGGAAAGTTCTGGCAATGAGGCATTCTGCCAAATGGCTTTGACAGTCTGCTCAGGGAACCGCTCGATAGGATCCGCCCTCTCCTTTTCCCGAAGGGTCTCAAGGACACTACGTGCTGACCACTTCCTGATGGACTTGTGGTCAAAGGTGTTTTTCTTCATAAACTTCTCCACGAAGGACAGGTGATACGGAACGGTCCAACTACTCGGAGCTTTCCGCGGCAGCGAGGCCAGGCCCATCCTTCGCAACACCGGGGACAGGTAGAACCTCAGTACGTAGTGACACTTGGTGTTTGCGTACCGGAGATCCATGCTCAGCTTGATGCAGCCACACACAAAGGTGGCCATCAGGGTGAGGGTGGCATTGGGTGTATTTTTTTCCCCCGTTGCCCAGATCTTTGTACAGCGAGTCCCTTTGGACCCGGTCCATCTTTGACCTCCATATAAACTGGAAGATAGCCCGGGTGACTGCAGCGGCACAGGTTCTGGGAATAGGTCAGACCTGTGCCACGTATAATAGCAATGACAGTGCCTCACACCTGATGACCAGGTTTTTTCCACGTGATGGAGAGCGACTGAAGCTTCCATCTGCCCAGTTTCTGCCTCACTTTGCTGATACGCTCCTCCCAAGACTTGGTGCACAACCCAGCTCCCCCGAACCAAATACCCAGCACCTTCAGGTGGTCGGTCCTGACGGTGAAGGGGATCGAGGATTGGTCGGCCCAGTTCCCAAAGAGCATGGCCTCGCTCTTGCCTCAGTTTACCTTGGCCCCCGAGGCCCGTTCGAACTGGTCACATATGCACATGAGTCTGCGCACGGACAGCGGATCCAAGCAGAAAACGGCGGCGTCATCCATGTACAGGGAGGCCTTAACTTGCAGGCCCCCGCTGCCGGGAATAGTCACCCCTCTCAGGCTCACATCCTTCCTGATGGACTCGGCAAATGGCTCTATGCAGCACACAAACAAGGCAGGAGAGAGAGGGCAGCCCTGCCTGACTCCAGATCTGACTGGGAAGCTATCTGATTCCCACCCATTGATTGAAACTGCACTGACAATGTTGGTGTAGAGCAGTCTGATAAAATTGCAGATTCCCTCCCCAACGCCCATTTTGGAGAGAACATCTCTCATATACCTGTGTGATATCCTGTCAAAGGCTTTCTCCTGGTCCAGGCTGATCAGGCAGGTGTCCAACCCTCTGACCTACACATAGGCGATCGTATCCCTGAGGAGTGAGAGACTCTCAGCGATCTTCCTGCCCGGCACAACACAGGTTTGGTCAGGGTGAATCACAGACCCTAGAGCAGACCTGACCCGGTTGGCGATTACCTTTGACAGAATTTTGTAATCTGCATTCAATAGTGAGATTGGTCTCCAATTTTTGAGTTCCTCCTTCTCCCCCCTCCGCTTGTAGATGAGGGTGATGATGCCTTTCCTCATGGATTCACTCATGGTACCTGCTCGAAGCATACTGACATACACCTCCAGCATGTCCTGGCCAATCAAGTCCCACAGAGCAGAATAGATCTCGACCGGTAAGCCGTCGCATCCGGGAGTTTTATTCTTTTCGAAGGACTCGACGGCCTTGGTCAGCTCGTCCAGAGATAGCGGCTGGTCCAGCCTCTCGCGTGTTCTGTCGTCTAAGACCTCCATGATAGAGGACAGGAACGACTGGGAGGCCGCGCTGTCGGTCGGCTTCGCGTCATACAGACTGGCATAGAAGGATTTACTGATCCTCATGACGTCAGCCTGAGATGACGTTATCTAGCCATCTTCTTCCTTCAGGCTGTTGAGGTCCTCCGTGACATCCACCCCCATCGTCTGCAGCAGGAGCAGGTTCTGCATACTTTCCTGGAGCTGGGACAGTTTTCCCCGCCTCTCTCTCGCCTCCTGAACACCTTTGAGGATGAAGAACCTCTTGATGTTCCCTTTTACTGTTTCCCACCAGTCTGCTGGGGACTCAAAGAGGGGCTTCACTGTTCTCCAACCTGCATAGTCCCTCTTGAGCTCCTCAACGTTTCCCAGGGTCAACAGCTTTGTGTTCAGCTTCCACGTTCCCTTACCAGCCCGCTGCTCGTCCTGTAGGTGACAGTCGGCCTGCAGGAGGCAGTGGTCAGAGAAGAACACCGGCTTGATGTCGGTGGATCTGACCAAGAACGTTCGGGACACAAATAGATAATCTATCCTTGAGCGGATAGACCCGTCTGCCCGTGACCAGGTGTATCTATGCCGCGCTCCATCTGCAGGGGTGCTGAAGACGTCGTGCAGCTTGGCATCTTTTACCGTGTCCATCAGGGCTATGGACGTGGTGTTCAGTTTACTGTTCCCCCCGCCGGATCGTCCATCTGCATCAATGATACAGTTGAAGTCTCCGGCCAGAATGACCGGCCTGGACGTAGCCAGCAACAGTGGAAGCTGCTGCAGGACAGCCAACCGTTCACTCTTACCCACTGGGGCATACACATTAATCAGTCTCAGGGGAGCATTCCTGTACGTGACGTCGGCGACGAGGAGGCGCCCGCCCACCACCTCCTTAACCTCGGAGATGGTGAAGTTGCCTCCTCGCAACAGGATACCCAGGCCGGAGGCGCGGCTATCGTTGCCCCCCGATCAAACTGACGGCCCATGGGCCCACAAGCTCGACCATCTCCTGTAGCTGCTGAGGTGCGGTATCCCACACTTCTGCAGAAACAGGACGTCGGCTTTAACGTTGGCCAGGAAGGCCATCGTAGAAACACATCGCGTAGCCGATTTGATGCTACGCACATTGATGCTGGCAATTTTTAACCCCATTTTAACAGCTTACAAGGTTGACACTGTCCATTTGCTGCTGGTCTTGCCCCTCTGGGGTAGCTGTGTGCATCCCCATGGTGACGGCAAACTGCTGGACCTCCCAGGGCTGAGGTAGGTGTCCGGCTCCACGCTGAAGCCATTTCCCCGCTCTGGTGTCTTCGGGTCGGGCCCAGGGTCCGCATAGTCCAGTTTTCCATCTGACAGCGGGGCTGTCACAGGACCGCTGCTCCCAGTTACCTGGAGCTGTGGGCCGGTGGGTACCTCTTGGTTCTCACCGGGTGGGGGGAGGGCTTTACCCATCCCCTCAGAGGGATCGTCCTTTCCTGCTTGGGCGGTGCTGCCCTTTTTCCCCGCAGCGCTGTCTCTTCCTCTGGTGACGACCCTCCTTGCGCCCGTCCTCACCGTCGGAAGAGCTGCCTGTATCTTCGTCGTGTAGGTGTCACTTCCCCCTTCGCTGGGTGGCTTTAGGAGGTTTCCTCTTCCTGCTTTTGACAGTAATCCAATCCTCTGCCTCCTTTGTTCCCTCCTCTTCCATTTCCTCCGTCTGTCTTGAAGGAGTTTGGATCGGCTGCTGCATCTCCCCGATGTCTGCCGTCTGCTCCGCTACAGCCTGCCCTTCCTTCAGGCTGCCTCCAGACACCGTTCCCGTGCTGTTTTGTGGTACCTTGCTGGTCTTAGGCGGTCCACGGCTCATGTTGCCACCTCCGGCCATCTGTGCATAGGTGGCGGCCCCTCGTCTTGGGCAGGCCTTGTACATGTGGCCCGCCTCTCCGCACAGATTACAGTTCTTGGCCTCCTTACATTCCTTGATCGGGTGGCCTTCCTGCTTGCAGTTTCGGCAGACGGTCACCTTACAATCCGCCACCATGTGGTCTGACCTCCTGCAGGTTCGGCACACTTTTGGCTGCCCTGTGTATGTCAGGTAACCTCTGCTTCCTCCGATGGCAAAGCTGGAGGGTGGGTGGAGGATGTTCCCACTGGCATCGACCCTCAGGGTTACCCTGACCTGTCGTTTGCTGATCCAGATCCCGAAAGGATCGACCACATCGGTACTCTCTCCCTCGACCTGGACGTATCTCCTCAAGAAGGTCAGGACATCTGCTGCTGGGATGTGAGGGTTGTACATTTGGATTGTTACAACCCGACTCCTCTGTGCAGGAAGCACACACAACGGGACCGCCGACAAGATGGAGAACAGAGGTTCCCCTTCCTTCTCCTTGAAGACCTTCAGGAGCTGCTCGCAATTCTTCACGCTCCTGAAGGTCACATCGAAATAGCCTGCCACAGGGAAATCCTGCAGGCAGTACACGTCCTTTTTTTTTTAAGTGAAAAAGAAAACCCTTTATTTTCTCTTTAAAAATAAATCAAGTTTTGCATACACTCAAACATGATTCACCTCTCATTTCTGAGACAATACATTTGTTCCAGCTACAAAATAAATGCAAGTTTTTGCAAGGAGTCATAAAAAATAAACTCTTAAAAAAACTGTCATAAACAGAAGTGAACATAAAACAGAAGTACATGAATCAAAAATTCACTTAGTTGAAAGAGGGTTCCATTCATACTTCAGGACCTTCACCACCAGGAATAAGCATCGTTATGTTATTTCCATTCAATAGGATTTGGTCCAGTTTTGTGATTCTTCTGCCTTCTGGTGTGATCTCAAATTCAGTAACATCTTCAAGCACCATGTTGACAAAATCATCAAAACCAAGCAGTGTTCCGACAATCTCCTTATCATTTTTCATAACAATATGAATCCGCGAGCCAATGCATTTGTCCACCAACTCGAGAGGCAGCAGCTGAGACGGATTCGTTGCATTCAGCGCCACCTTGACCAAGTACACGTCCGCTGCTTCAAACCCGCGTCACTCCAGCAAAATCTTCTTCACGAACACTGTCCGATCGACCGGTGTGTGCTCCTCCACCTTCTTCACAGTCACCCTGACTGTGTTGCGAATGCCCTGGCCAGGGCTGCGAGCAGCTGCTGAGGCCATAGCTCTGAGGTTGGCTGGTACCTGAATTGGCATTAGGCCGAAGCCAGCATAAAGATCCACCAAGTGCAGGTCAGCACAACCAAACGATCCTCCAATGTCCAATCACGATCCAGCGATGGTCTCCAGCAGCTCCGACGACTCACAACACGATCCCCGTGGTTTCTCCCCCGCCAGCACACGTCCGCTGCGTTGAACCGACAGCACTCGAGCAGAATCTCTTCCTCTGGTCCTCAGGAACTACACATATTCCGAGCCAAAAGGCCGAGACGTATTTAGTAAAAGGCGAAAGATTCATACGATCTGAAGAGATCCCAAGTCTTACTTTAGGCGCCTGCCAGTCTGGTTACTTCCCTACAAGGATCTCAGTGATGTTGACTGCGTTCTCTGACTCCTCACCTCTCGATGATGCTGACTGCCTATCACAGAACTCTCACCTCACCCACCATCTCATCAGGTCCAAGGTTCATCTTACTTAATCAAACTGAGCCATCAGACAGCCTTAAACAATTGGCTGTAACAACCCTGGGTTCTCAAGCAGAGGGCACATGTGGCAGGAATGGTGTAGTACTGGGGAATGCCTCCACTGTGTGGACCAGCATTCACTGTGTGGACCAGCATTCACTGTGACCTACACTCAAGCACAGAAACAGTTAAAAGAAGGGTTTTGGTATAAATGAAAAGTCTTTATATACTTCAGATTAGATATAGGGCCATTTAATATCATAAGGGAAAGAGCAGACAAGACAATATTTATATTTGCTTATACTTATAAACAGGCAATGAGAGATGAATTGGAAACTCATACTACCAAATCAATTAATTAATGCAGACTGCTTGGTAACTCACCAAATGAGGAGCTGGTTCAGATTCCCTGTAAAAACAATACATCAACAGTATAAAAAAACAAAGGATATGAAAGGTAAGCATTAGGCATCAAATTGTAATGGGACTTCCACACAGACACAGTAACATTTGAACAAAGATGAAGACAGAAAACAGAAGATTTAGGCACAGGAAGAAGGGATTGATTGAGAAGCGACCATAGGAATGTGAAAGTGGACAGCGGACAGTGCAGTAACAGATATAGTGTTATAATGATGCAAAACAAAGAGATCTAACAGTGGACAGATTATCCTGATGCTGCTGCTAGGTACAGTTCAGGGGTAAATGTAGGTTTAAAAAAGTCCTGCAGCATTTCTATAGCAACTTTTTAAAAAATGTAGCAATTTACAATAATAAATACTTTTGAAATGCAATTTCTCCTTTAGTGTAGAAAATACAGCAGTCAATTTGCACGCAGGAAACCATTGTGCTAATGACTAGATAATGTGAGATTTTAGTGATGTGGATTGTGAAATAAATATTGGCCCAGCACATTGATGAAAACTTCTCTGCTTCACTTTGAATAGACAGCATGGGATCTTTTACATTCCTCTGATGGGCAGATGTGTCAATCCAAAGATGGCATCTCGGACAGTGCAAAATTCCCTCACTACTGCAGTGGGAGTGCCAGTCTAAGTTGTATATTCAAGGTACTGCACTGAAACTAGGACATACAATTTCCTGATCTAGAGGAAATTTTGACCCTTGATTCACTGGGCAAACAAAATGATTAGGATCCTCTTTTGGCAAGTATCCTTCCTGTGGAATTTTCCTTTTTAGATCACATCCAGGTTATCAAAAACTAGAGTGTTTTATGACAAGCGAAGCTTGTACACTTGATATTGTGTAATACTTTCAATTGTGGAATCAGATTCTCTACAGGCCAGGTGTGACCACACAACCTTAATATAAATAGGGTCTGTGAAGCCAACAGAAAGGGAAGGACATCATCCAAACTAAAAACAAATACAGCAGGTGCTGGAAGTCTGAAATAAAAAGTGTACATGCTGGAAATACTGGTCTGACAGTATCTGTAAAGAGAGAAAAATAGTTAATATTTCAAGGTCAAAGATGTTTTCTTAAGTAGTATCCACTCAATATGAAACATTAACTGCATTAACTGCTTCTTTCTCCACAGATGCTTCTAAGATTTATAGCACACTTTTTAATTTAAGAATATCAATCCAACTGTCTCTAGTCTGGGAGCAGAGTTAGTTGCTTTCAAGTGTTTGCCAGTAGGGACAGCAAGAGGGAGTGGAGGAGAGGCACAGTAGCAAAGTAGGTTAGACTCAGGTGCCGGGCGAGATTCAGAGAGGGCAGGATATGGAGAAAGCAAGTGACTGCAGATAAGAATAAGTAAGGGTATGATAATATTGAGAGTTGATACTGGGCGGAGTTTGATTGGCACTCATTTTGAAATAACTGAATCTTTTACTGCTCTCGCCTCAAATAAAAAAAATTGCTAGAAGCTCACATCTTCAATAGGAAAGAATTTATGGAAAAAATGCGAAATAATACGACTTCTTACCTTGGGAACACTGTCCTTTAACATCCAGTTTAATTGTGCTGGTCGACAATAGCATTTGTTCCAAGATAAAGTCTGTTAGCTTCAAAAGGATTTGCTTTGTACTGCGACCAATATAAGATTCAAACAACGGGAACACATTCTGACCAAAGAAATACCAAATGGGCTTTAACTCATTGAAAAAGACTTGATGCAGCTTCTTAATGAAATTCAACAGTATATTTTGAATATTGAAGGCATCAGTCCCCATTCTTGACCTATTTGACTTCACACTGGGTGCAAGAAACACTCTGATGTGTTCACTGAAGGATCTTCTGCTCATGGTTGAAGTAATGTAACAGACTTCACTCTGTATGGACCTCAGGGCAACTTTCCAGTCGACTCCCAATGGCTTCAACAATTTTTCAACAAATGCAAAGGAAGATGTAGAGTCCTGAAAGAGATAGAAAAGCATCTGGGGCAGTCGTTTGTCCAGCTCTGAACTTGTAGCTCCAACCTGACTGCTGAACAGAACTTGCCAGATCATGTAATAAAATTCCCATTTGTTTGCTTGAGTTGCACTAGTCATTGCCAATTGAATGGCCTCCAGTACAGCAGAATCCATTGAGGAAGCTCCAACATGATGGGCAGGATCCAAAAAGCTCCACAGAAATGTCCTTAAGTTATGGTAACTGGAGCGAGTTATGTTGTCTGAAATCCTTTTTTCTATGTCTAGTTTTACCTCTTTAGTTGACATTTTTGTGTTGTTATGTTTCCTGAATATTGAATTCACAGATTGCCACTTGGTTTCAGGATTTTGAGGCTGCCTACTACCTGAAGACACTGAAGGGAAAATAACACACTGTAAAAGTCATATTAGTTTCTGAAAATCCAAATTAATGATTTCAATTAGACTGCTAATATCTCTCTCTACAGAGATTAAAGAATCTATATTCAATAGTTGTCATGTTCCCTATCTTTCAGTACAGAAGATTTTCAGGGTCATCCAAGGTGTTTTAAGATAGTTAAATTATTCAGTATATTAGTTAGAGAGAAACCAATACGGAGGAAATCCAAAACAAGGAGGTTTAACCTTAAATTCAAAACTAGGTTACTCAGGGGTGAAGTCAGGAAGCACTTCACACGCGGCGTACTTGAAAATGTGAATTCTACTGCACAAAGCTGTTATGGCTGCCAGATAACTGAAAATTAAAAAAATTCAGATTGATATATTTTTGTTAGGCAAGGCTAAGGGTGATGAATGTACTCTCTGAGTTAATGTACTGATAAAGTATGATCTAATTCAATAATATAAGGAATCAATAGCCTCATCTTTAAACCTACAGTGCAGAAACAGGCCCTTCAGCCCAACCAGTCCAGAATGACCCTCCGAAGAGTAACCCACCCAGACCCATTCTCCTCTGACCAATGCACCGAGCACTATGGGCAATTTAGCACGGTCAATTCATCTAACCTGCACATCTTTGGACTGTGGGAAGAAACCGGAGCACTCGGAGGAAACCTACGCAGACACGGGGAGAATGTGCAAATTCCGCACAGACAGTTGCCAGAGGCTGGGGATTGAACCTGGGACCCTGGTGCTTTGAGACAGCAGTGCTAACCACTGAGCCACCGTGTTCCTATCTTCCTATTAACTTCTGTCGCAGTGTAACAATGGCTTTTCCGTTCGAATAAATGTTTTGTCATTAACTTTGGAATTTCCTCCCCTCCTCTGGTGAAGGTGGATGGCATCTTTCAGATATCTTGCTAAAGTGCTTGATTCCCATGTAGAAGTCTCAATAGCAGGTCCCTGCAGAGTGTCAAAGATTGGGAAGAGGTGTGTCATTCCAGCCCCATGCGCATTAAATGAATAGCCTATTCAGTGACCTCCTTCAATTAATAATCCCAGTAAGGAGCCCTAGCTAATGTCCTCCCCTCTGGTTCAAAGCACTGAGGTGGAACCAAGTCCAGGTAACGTTACAAGTCAGGACTTAAAGCTGCTCCACGTGGCTCAGCATCTTATGAAAAGTTTCAGTTATCACATATAAAACTTGAAAGTCACCAGTGGTGACAAATGAAATGCAAAGATTATAAGAGACTTGTGCATAAAACCTAGACTGACATTCCCACTCCAGTATTGAGACAGCACGATATCGTCAGGAGTATTGTCTTTTAGCTAAGACGTTCAAGGGTCAACCACCTAAAGCTACTTCATCAATGACTTTCTTCCATCAAGAAGTTGGGATGACAACTGCACTATGTTCAACACCAACCAAATGCAGCAAGGCCGGGACAATATTCAGGTTTGGGCTGATAAGTGGCAAGTGACAGTGCCAGGTAGTGACCATCCTCAACAAAAAAGGATCTAACCATCAGCCCAAGACATTTAAAGATATTACCATAATTGAGTCTGTCACTATCAATAACCTAGGGGTTATCATTTAGCAGAAACTGGACTTGACTGGCCACATATAGTACTTTCCAAGGCCACATCATCTATCACTTAGAAAGTAAGGGGTAGCAGATACATGGGAACAGCAAGACCTGTCACACACTATAGGCAAAAGTGAGGACTGCAGATGCTGGAGATTAGAGTCAAGATTAGTGGTGCTGGAAAAGCACAGCAAGTCAGGCAGCATCTGAGGAGCAGGAAAAATCTACATTTCAGGCAGGAGCCCTTCATCAGGAAGGGCGGATGAAAGGCTCCTGCCTAAAACGTTGATTTTCCTGCTCATCGAATGCTGCCTTTTCCAGCACCACTTAAATCCTGTCACACACTCTTTCGACTTTGAATTATATTGTCTTTCTTTCATTGTCACTGGGTCAAAATTCTGGAACTCCCTTCTGACCATCATTGTGTCTCCTTAACACTCAAAGGACGATAGCAGTTCAAGAAAGCAGCTCAGCACCACCTTCCCACAACAATTAGGGATAGGTAATAAATACTGGCCTAGTGAGTGACAACTAAATACCATGAACAGATGAAAAATGTTAAAGTGATGCCAGTCTGCTCTCTCAGATGGATATAAAATATTCTGTGACACTATTTTGAAGAGGAGCATTCTGGGTCAACATTTAATCTTCAATCAACATTAAATAGACCTGATCATTTTCATGTTGTTTTGCAGGAGCTTGCTGTGCTTAAATCAATTGGTGAATTTCTTACATTACAACAGTGGCTATATTTCAAAAACACTTGATTGGTTGTAAAGTTATTTGGGATGTCCTGAGGTTGTAATGCAAGTCTATCTTTCATTACCTGTTAATATGAGGAGAGCAAGAATGATTGCCTTCATCATTTTATTAATTACTCCCATAGCTCTTCAACTTGTAACTTGGGTCGCCTGTTGCTGCAGCTGTAGAAAGGTGATTTAATGAATACATTTATGAGGTTGATAAGACAAGATACAATCATTCGGTATGCTTTCAAATTTATTAATAAACAGCCACAAAGCGCACCTAAATCTACAGCCATCATTTGGATGACATTTTCATAAATCTCTGTATTTAACAGAATTGAGCTACACAGGACAGGAGGCTGCAGTTTGATCCCTATTCTATGCAAAGTTATGCAAAGAAGTGGTAATCAGCCACAGTGATAACTTCAACCTTGCAGGGAGTTAATAAGGGCAACATCCCCACTTTTCATCACTGTACAGTGACTCCCAGCAGAGTATGGTACCCAGTGTCTGAATGGTAAGTGGATCAGATTCAGTCATGATGGACTACAGAGGCGAACAGCCACTTTCAGTCCAGACAAACACAAAGAACGGGTTCAGAGATAAAAATCTCAGTCCAAGTCATAGCTTCAGATGAGAAAATTGAAAAACTACATTTCTATTCCATTATAAATCAACTGCATACCTGTTTTGCTAGTTCAAAACAAAAACCTGCTGTACCACATGGACCCCCGCCAGGTGGATGCAAGCTGCAAATGGCAATATTTCGAAGCACAGCAGGAGAGGTCTCTTTGGTGCCATATTCACAATATCTCTATATTTCCTATATTATAATAGAGACTGCATGTCAAAAGGACTTCACTGACTGTAAAGCATTTTGATAAGCCCCAGGGTGATAAATGAAAATCTTATTTCTTGCTGTCATTTGTAGGGGACAGTCACAACTCACAATGATGTTGCAAGGCATGATAATTCATCAAGAACATGCGCAGGATAAGTGGTGACACATTCCTGATAAGTGATCAGTGCATAAATACACAAACTTCATACATGCATTAACATAACTTTTGCAGAGTGGCAGAAATGACAATGTTCTGGGCTAGATTAAATCTCTTTTGTTTCCTCTCTCAAGTCCATCCCACAGAGCAGCACCCAGAATTGCATACACTATTCTAGCTGCAGCTGACTTACTCTAATAAAGGTTTAGCACAATTTCCTAACTTTTCAGTTTATGCTTTTGTTCCTCAGTCCAAGATCTCACATTATTCACTAACCGCTGTATTAGCCTATCCTTTCACCTGCAAAACTTTGTTTGCAAACACCTCACCTTTTGGTTTTTGTGCTGCATTTAAAACTATCATATTCCTTTATCACTTTAAGACATTTCAATTAGATCGGATTAGACATTCCAAACTCAATGATATACAAATCTAATCTACATAACCTGCCCTCATAATATAAACCTTTTAAGATATAATGCCATTCTGGTGAACCTGGGCAGATCAGGACTGAGGAGATTCAGACTACTGGAAAAACTACCTCCTTCAAATTACCTGTAGTGTTTTGAAGGATGATTAAGACATAATATCCTAATAAATACTCTTTGCAGATGTCCCGAATCTGTTATCTCCCATTCTGAGATTTTTATATGAATAAAAGACGTGGGAAAATTAGCTCAAACAATTCAAAATTGTACTTTATTACTCTAATTACCCAGGAAGAACTACAAGAACTACTATGTTTATTTCTTCCTTAAAACCTTTTAATTTGGTCAGCTTAAAGCAAAACTCACCCAATAGTTCAGTGTGCTTCAGAAATTCAGAGCGAAACTGACGAATATTCCACAGAAGATGGTTCAGATTAAAGTTACTCTGGATTTGGTCCAGATTACCATGTGGATGCTGAGCTAGTCTGGTACAGACTGTCCCCTTTTGCTTCCACCATCTATTTCCATTCACATTCTCAAACCCATTCAATGGGCACGGCACCATTGTCCAAAAATTATTTCTGTCAACATGTGATCCAAGATTAAGGATCAAGTCCTCCAGAAGGTGGAAAAACAAGCTCACCCCATTTAACATAGATGTAAAGTGGAAATTGGAAAAAGAAACAATTAATGACTTGACATCAAAGTAATTTTAGACATGGTGTAATTCTAACCTTCGCTAATTAAACCCAGGACTGAGCTGTAAAGATGCTTTGAATGGGCAAGGCAGTTACAAAACGCGACATGTGAATAATACATGGACTTGCTTCTGACCCCATTCTCAATAGTCTCTCTTCCAGGCTAATGGGAAGGATATCACATTAATCTGTAACCCAGTCAGTTTGCAAGATGATTAAAACATAAAAGGAGCCAAACATCATGTACGAGCCAAAATGTCCCACTCTTGTATTAAAAGGTGCAGTGCAGTCTAAATGAGAAGCAACATGAAGCATGCAATAATTACCTATAGTGTTTTGAGGGATGATTAAGACATAATATCTTAATAAATACTCTGCAGATGTCCCGAATCTGCTATCTCCCATTCAAAGGCTCTACTTAATTCTCATTTAAATGTCATTCATTGTCTGTGTGAACTTAAGTATAAATGCATAGATGGCTGTATTTTATATCGCTTATGTATTCTACTGGCTTTCTTAAGCACCATTAGGCTGTGGGCAACAAGTGAAAATGCTGGAGGGAAATGGTCTGGGGCGGCAGAGGGAAGTAACAAACATTTACAGGAATGTCACTGGACATAACAGGTCAAGCTCTTTCCATTGAGCACTGGCTGAATCACATCTAGAGTATTATGATGAATGCACACTTTCCTTTGAGATGTGGAGACACGGGGTGAGAACAAAGTTTCATTAGAACAAGGTCCAAATTGGGACGTTGTATTTCCATCGGTTTATTAATAAAGGAATAGAGTATTAAAGCAAGGGCATTGCACTGAACCTTTGTTTAAAATAAACAGGTTAAGCTAAGCTGGAGGCATTTTAAGAAGTATGTCCAAGTCTTCAAGAGGGAGCAGAGATTTACTGTCATATTATGGGTGAGGGGCTTCAGTTATACGAGATACAGGAGCAGTTGACATTGTTCTCCTTAGATCAAGATGATTAGGAGGATATTTCAGAGGTTTTAAAAATAATGAATGGTTTTGATAAAGTTAAGGAAAATCTGTTTCAATTAGAAGGACCAAAGGACAGAGATTTTTGTGTGTTTAGCAAAAGAAATAGAGGTGACACCAAGAACCCTTTTTTAACCCATTGAGTTGTGATCTGAAATGCAATACCCAAAAGGCTGGAGGAAGCAGCTTTAATAGTAACATTCAAAAAGAGTTATATAATTATTTTAAAAAAGGAGAAAATGTACAGGAACTAGGAAAAAGAGAAACGCAATATTTCGAATAGATACTTCAGTCACTCAGAAAGGGTGAAGGGTCCTGACCCAAAACGTTGACCGTCCTGTGTCTCCAATGCTGCCTAATATGCTGTGCCTTTCCACCTCCACATTTAATGGGGAGGAAAGGACACAATAGCCTACTTCAATTCTGTATTTCTATCTGTTTCACAAGATAAGCATTTTACTGTAAATAACTTTGGAAATTAAACTGACTCAATAGTATAAATTACTACAAATCTTGCTTATAGTGTACATTGATAATCACTATAAAAACATTTCTGATGCAAATTACAATTTTAAGTGTTAACACTGACCTGCTATGACCTTCACCAGCTGGTACTGAATAAACTTTCCCATAAAAATTGCACAAATTATTTTCTTTAGAAGAGAAATCATTTTTCTCCGAGCATCTAAAATTGCCATGATCTAAGTAAGTTTAAGCAACAAAAATTCAAGAGAAATATGCTCATCCACGGAGTTGTCATTTGTATCTTCTAGTATCTTAACATTCTGTGAATTATGACAAAATGATTAAAAATTTGAATGACCCAGACCTTCATTTATCTTAATTGCCCAGAGCTCTCTGAAAGCAAGCTGTCAGACGACAAGACAGAAGAGACAGAGGCACTGCTTAAAACATTAAACAATGATTTCTTATATTTGACGCGTAATTCAATGAGCTGGAAGGAGAGTTGAGAAATTGGGTTATTAAAGTGATGCTTTTGGGAAAAAAAAGAATTTTTGTTGTAACTTTCCATACCCTATCAGTGAGCTGTTAGGTGTCTCAAGTAGGGCAGTCACAACCTGGAACAAGCCTCTCAGAGGTAACAAACCCCCAGGCCTGGCTGAGGGCATGACACAAACCTAACACTGCAGCAACTGTACTGGAGGAGACTTAACCAGGACTTTTATTCCAGATTGCTAACTGGTGATGCTCCTGCTTGTCCAGGAATTTTCTGACCAAATGGAATCCTCTGTCAGAAGGTGAAAATTGTTAAGTGAGCAGATGTGAACTGATTTGTCAACGAGGACATGAAAATGAATGGCCATTATTTCCAGCACCTTTCACTAGGGCCAGGACAAAAGCACCTTACAACAAATGAAATACTTTTGTAGTCACTGTTTGAAAGATAGAAAATAGGGCAGTAGATGTGCACCCAAAAAATTCCTATTAATAATCAGATAATAGTTCTTAGTGACGTTGATTGAGGTAAACACTTTGGCGAGGTGACCACAGGGGCTTCCCTTACTCCTCTTCTAACAGGGCTTTAATGTGTGTGGCTGCCTGAGAAGGCAGAAGAAATCTCAATTTAATATTTCATGTAAATAACTGCACCTCTAACCATGTAGCGATCCTTCAATGATCTGTTGGGATGGTTATCCTAGGCTTCCTCAAATTTCCAGAATGGAATTTGAATCACAAACTTTAGAGGTCAGGGAGCTACTAACCGAGCTATGGCTGACCATGTATATGGAACTGTACACGCAAGATTTATTGAATGAGAGAAAGTTGGAGGTGCAGTATGCTGGATTCTAATATTGCTCCCTGGACTCCATGCACAAGCTTCAGAGGATGGTTATGCTACCCCTTACCTTAAATCTATGCTCCCTTGTCACTGATCCCACCACCACCACCACCAGAAAGGAGCAAATTACTACAGATGCTGGTATCTGTGCTGAAAACAAAGAAAACTGGACATCACAGCAGGTCAGGCAGCACCTGTGGAGGCAGAGTAAGCTAATGTTATGAGTCTGGATGACTCTTAATCAGAGCTTTGATGAAGAGTCATCTAGTCTTGAAATGTTAGCTTGCTGTCTCTCCACAGATGCTGCCTGACCTTCTGTGATTTCCAACATTTTTTTTGTTTTCATCACCAACAGAAAGGGTAGACAGGAAGGAATCCTATCATGTCACTCATAATTTGATACTGCTCAGTCATGTTCCCCTTCAACCTCCAATGCTCCAAAGAAAACAACCACAGTCTATCCAAACATTCTTCATAACAAACTCTCCAGTCAAGGCAACATTTTGATAAATCTCCCTCACACCGTTTCCAATGCAATCACACCTCTCATATAATGCGTTGCTTTTGAGATTTAAAACATTTCTATACAGCAGTCATTGAGGATAAAAGTTCAGGAAATAGAGGCAGTAATCAGTGGAAGTAATCAAGATCCCAGGTTTGATTGAAGTTTTCTGCTCAGTGACTTGATCTCAGATGGATAGCAGTTAGATACCAAGGGAGAGAGGAAAGAGACAAAAAAAACAATTGAAAACAAAACTCATACTCGCATTTCCATAGAAAACAGCTGAGAATGGGATCACAACCAGGATGTTCCCATTAACAAGATTTTATTTGACCAGCTGTATTCCTTAACATTAACCTTTAATCAGGGATACATTGAGAAAAAGTAAAGCATTAACAAAGAATTAAGATTTTGCGCGACACATAGGAGTCAGTATTCTTCACTGTGATAACTTTTGTGAAGAGCTGAGAACGTGTTTACAAGCTGCCTTTGCAGATCTAACAGTACATCTCTCAAATGCTGGACAACAAGAAAAGTAACATCATCACCAATAATACTTTCAGACAGGTTTGGTAGATCTCATGGACTTTTACATTACAACGGCTTTTCTTGTGACAATACAACTATAGTATTTGTGACATGGACAAATCATGGTGCAACATCTTCAGAGATTCCCTACAGTGCGGACAGAAACCATTTGGCCCATCAAGTCCGCATCAACCCTCTGAAGAGCATCTCATGCAGACTCAAACCCAACCACCGACATTATCCCCATGACCCCTCATTTCCCATGGCTAACTCACCTAGCCTGCACATCCTTGGACAGTACGGACAACTAACTAAGATCATTCCACCTAACCTGCACATCTTTGGATGAAGGAACACAAGTGAACAGAAAAACAGAGTTACCAAAATCCCAATAGCAAACCACATAAGATTTGAGTTCCACACTATAGTGTGCTTGGTCCAAACATTTTCAGCTGCTTCAATAACTAACCCTCCATTGCAGGGTCAGAAGTAGGAATATTCTACAATGATTGCATAATGTTCAGCATCCCTTGTGACTCCTCAGGACTGAAGTAGTGAATGGCCAAATGCAGAAAGACTGAACAACATCCAGGCTTGAACTGACAAGTGTCAAATAACATTCACGGCAGACATGTGCCAGGTAATGATAATCTCCAATAGCAAACAAATCTATCCATAGCCCCTTGACCTTCAACTGCATTACATCACTGATTCGCCTGATATTAGCATCAAGGAGGTTACTATTGACCAGACACTGAACTGGATGAGCCATAACAATACAGTGGCTATAACAGCAGAAGTTATGAATAATGCAAGCAACTCACCTCCTGACTTCTCAGAGCCTGTCCACCATCTACAAGACACAGGTCAGGAGTGTGATGGAATAATCTCCATTGCCTGGATGAGTGCAGTTCCAACAATACTCAAGCAGCTTGACACCATCCAGGACAAAACAGCCCACTTGATTGGCAGCACATCCACTCCCTTCACCATTGACACTCAGCAGCAGTTGTGTAGACCATCTACAAGATGCATTGCAAAAATCCACCAGAGCTCCTCAGGTACTGTTGCAGGGTCAAATTCTTAGAACCCCTTCCCTTAAGGGATTGAGGCTCTATCTATGGCATATGGACTGCATCAGGTCAAGACAGCAACTTACCATCACCTTTTAGAGGCAATTAGGGATGGGCAATAAATGCTGGCCCAACCATTGATGCTCAGATTCCGAGTGATTAAAAATATTACTTATTCGAAGCTTTTAATTGTACTTAATCTTCCTAGCTCCTCTAAATATCATGAACTGAAAGTAAAAAAAACTTGCATTTTTAGAGAGTATTTAACAATATCAGGATGTCACTTTTTTCTGCAAATGTAGTCACTGTTGTTATCCAGGAAATACTGTACAAGAGTTAACTTGTGCACTGCAAGGACACACACAAATTGCAATGACTTGATAATGAAGTTATCTGTTTAGTGCTTTTGCTGAAGAATCATGAACTCATTTGAGTTGATGGGATAAGCTGTGGTTTAAGATCCCATCCAAAAGACAGCAGCACTCTAACACGGGAGTAATGCTTCCCTGTATTTTCATTGCAAGTGTTAGCCTAGATATAGTGCTCAAAATTCTTCACTGGGACTTGAACACAGAAACTTCTGACTTAGAGGTGATTTAGCTACCCACTGAGCAAAGGCTCTTCAAATCAGAGGTTAACAAAATACCAAAATGGGGAAGGCAACGAGAATAAAGGCACAGTGAGAGAAAAAGGAGGATTTCATTAAAAAAAAATTTATTGATTGTATATACTTTCCAATAGTAACAAAAGCAAACATTGTTTATCATGGACTTTATCCATTACTCCTTGGAGACAGCATTGTTCGTAAAGCTCAGGTTTGCCTATGGTTATTCACCCCTTGTTGGGTAAAATTGCAGAATCCACATCGATGCAAAGTACAATTTCTTGAAAGGATGAAATTGAGTTATTTTTCTTAAATCCAGATTTTATATTCAACCTCGTCAGTTTTACATTCTCAAATTACTGCCAAATATTCCACTAGGAATAACCAGCATAAAGTATACTAATGGCACAAAAGAAGTCTGGAGATCCTAGCAAGACGTAAATGGTGTGGAAAGCTAAAGGGTTTTAAAATTAATTAGATGCTAAATTATAAAGATGGATTGAAGAAATGGAGCAGTAAATAATTCTTAAAAGTAGCTAAAGCAAAGCATCAGAATAAGCAAATAAAAGGTAAAGATTCTTAAACATTCTCACTAATCCTAGAGTGACAAAGATAGAAAGCATAATCTGAAGGTTTTGACGAGGGAACTTCTTTTAGCCTCACTGACATTTTTCTCACCATCCCTCAAGATGTTAACTCTGATGAACTACATTCAATAGGACACTGCCTCATTAAATATTAAGGAGAGCCTGCAGGTCATCCAGCTATGGCCAGAACCACCAAAGCCTATCTTACTGTCACCAGACAAGTATTACTTGCTATTAGAGCTGAAAGCCAAAACAATTTTCCTCTTTCTAATTCAAGGCACCCCACTCCGCTGCTAGCTGAATAAATGACTGCTTATTCTGGGTAAATATTCTGATCACTGACTAATCACCAAAATCTCTGAGGAATTAGGTCATTCCCTCTTAAGTGTACAAACTTTCTAACAGCTTGGAAGAGAATGCAACAACAATTGAAGAGTTTCTGAAGAGCAGGGGAAATCCTTGGAAATTTGTATTAACCATCCATAGCATGGATTTAGTTGAAGAAACATAAATATTTTATTTTAGATGAGTTTGGTAGAAGAATAAATACATTGGTCATCCCTGATAATTCAATTCCAGACATAATTAGTCTTCAACTTCAACAGACTAAGTCAAATTTCTATGATAAAGTGTTTCACTTTGTACACTGGCCTGTGATCAGTATTCAAAAACTAACAAAGCAGCAAACACACTTCCTTTAACCAGCTCCAAGCATGAAAATGATGGTCATGGTGCTTTTACATGAAGCCTGCACTAAATCCTCAATGACTTAAACATAAACCAACTCAAATATAAACCAAGTAAAGGTCAGGTTTTAGAAATATTCTAACAAACATCCAACACAAGGATGAACACAAGTTCAACTTCTGTCTGATGCCTCTTTTTTCCTGGTGGAGCCTTGGCAATAGTTGAACAAACTAGGGCACCCAAATATTCACACATTCAATTCCAGTCTATGTTATGCATAATAGAGAATTTTGAGTGATTATGACCGCTCCCTTGATGACTGGATGATAAAACAAAACTGAGGCCACGTGCAGCATCACCACAGCTAAGATCAGCTAAAATGATGTAAAATAGAAATCCAATAGTTTAATCTCTCTAAGTCCCAATCTATCTAGTTCAGCTACACATTGAATAAAGATTTATGATCAACGAGAGAGTTGTGGGGGCAGGCAGGTAAGTGGAGATAAGGCCACAATCAGATCAGCCGTGATCTTACTGAAGGGCAGAGCAGGCTCAGGAGGCCAAATGGCCTACTACTGCTATTTCTTACACTTATGTAAAGCATGCTTCACCACAAAAGAAGCAGTCTTTATAATGGAGTCCAGATGCATTCAGAATGACCACCACACAACTAAATAGCAGAATTTCCTATAAGGCAAAGTGAGGGGAGTAAAGAGGATATAAATTTCCTATTGTTTCTCTCCAATACCATCCCCCGCCCAAAAAAAGAGGTAAGTTATTAACTCATGTTGACTTTTTGCCCTAACTCTAAAGAAGAAAATCCAAATTAAATTTCATCTATTTGCTGCCTGCATAATGCATTCAAGGCAAAACACAAAATTAGAGCGTGAAATGTTTTGTCATAAGGAGTAGTTGAGGCAGAAACCATTGCAGCTTTTGAAGTAACATTAGATTATTTAAAGCAGAGCAAGAGCAAGAGACAGGGATAAAAGGACCGAGCAGAGGTCATGGAATCATGTTTGGGTTACTCTGGTGCAAGTTTGTAAAACTTCAAAACGTTTGTAACATTTGTAAAAGTAATGTTCTGTACATTTTTATTTCAATAAAGACAAAATGACAAACAGCATAAAGAAAGATGCCCAGATGCCCTAAAGGTATTTAAATACATCTCAAAGGTTATCATTAAAGTGAATCTGTAGTAAATAGATTCCTGCAAGCAAAATACCTTTCTTTAAATACAAAATCAGTATTTCTCTGAAATGCAAACGCTTTTCAAATTATTTTCTGCAGAAAAACCTGCCATGATTAAAATATTTTAATGAAGGATAAAAGGGTTTTCTTCCTCCCGACAAAAACAGGCTTAGTTCTACATGCTAGATTTTAACATTTCAGTGTCACAATGTGCTAACTACATACACAATAGATAATAGTAAGAAAAACGCTCAACCTGATGAAAAGTTAAAATCTTCATTAATACACTGAAAAAGTAGACATAACTCATGCCTTTTGTAAAATCAAAAATACAAAAATTAAACCGCTTTCTTTAAAAAGATTTTTCCTTATTTTAAGGATATTTTTAAATGAAGCTGCATGTAGTTTTGTACAAGAAGGTTTTGTACAGGTAAACTGGTAATATACATAAAAAGATTTAACTGGCATCCTCCTCATTCATGTGCTGCTCACCTTTTCTTTGCGACCACATACCTCGTCCTGAACAATCTTCTAGAATTTTAAACCAAAGAAAATGCATCTAGCTTCTCTCCACAAAAAAGTGCCGCTTTCTCCAACTCCTGTAAGGAAATGAATCATCCATGGTGATGCTTGTGGCATATCGATGCAGTCTAGAGGCAATTCATGCTATGTTCCTGCGAGAAAACGATTCTGTGGAAAAAGTAAGCCAGCAAATGGACCAGCAAATAGGGCAAAACATTTTTACAGGGGCCAGACACCTACGACCCACAACCAGTACCCTCTTTTTTGGATTGTACGTTGTTGGACAAAGTTGGGGAGGGGGGATTTGGAGAAACAGGGAGAAGGAACAACAGCCACAACAGACCCACATGTTTGGTTAACACATTGTTATGCTCCCGATGTGCCTGCCACCACTGATCTTGCTACCAACATGCTTCTTTGAAGCATTTTGAAAAGTGGTTCAGATGTTGAATTGTGACAGTAGACCAGAGATTGAGAGGATCCTGAGCCTATTTGATTTAGTTGTAATTTCTTCCCCATTTAGATCCTCTCACCCCCTAATTCCACTAACAGCTCCACAAAAAACTGAAGGATAAGTTACAGTCAGGCAGAGATTGTGCAGTTTATGAATTTCAAAGAGACTAAAATTTGATTTCTATACTTAGTACTTCAGTATCAGTCTCTCCTGTTCTTTGTGCCCACACCTTAAAAGGTTATAGCTGCTGTTGGTGAATGCTCCTGTTCTTCAATATAAATAAACTTGTATGTTATGCCTCCAATTTAATTTTGACTAATCTATAGATTCTTTATTTTAACAAATATACATTACTTCACAGGCAGACAAAGTAGGAAGGTGATGGATCAATTTAGAAAAGATTCTCTCTTTTGTTTTAGAGGGCGGTGATAAAGGATCTGCAATACATTATTGTTAAAAGGAATGCTTTTATGACTCAGATTTATTTTATATACTAGGAAAAACATAAAAGCTTAAAACCTGAACCATAAATTTGTTTTTGTATTTAATATACTGGCCATCCCTGTTGAAATGAGATCTACATTTTAAAAAGCAGGTGCAGACCTACTTTAAAAAGCACCACACAGAGGGAAAATAGAGTCAACTTTCTCCTCTTATGTAAACCTGTGACAATACAGGTTAAACAAAATGCTGGTGGCAGAAACAGAAGTACTTTTACAAAGTGTTGATTTTTGTGTCACAAAGAAAAGCGCCAACCATTTATAGCTGATACAGTCAGAAAGTCTCATTAACATGTATTGCAACAGACCACAGCATTTCATACTTGTTATCCAGCAGTCTTCAGGAGCACACCAACTGGGACAAGTGAACAGCTACTGCATACTATATATGTGCTATCTAAATCTGCGTTTTGGATTTTTGACTGCATATACAGTTTCCTTTTTTGTTTTTAAAAAACCCTGCATTATCCTCTCCTGTTCAGACCCACCTAAAACTTCAAGACTGAGTTCACTCTCTGCAACCCCTTAGTTAATTGTGGGCGCCCAAGACAAGAAAAGCAAGACGAGGTACAAAAATGCAAATTTCAACAGCAATGGCAATGTCTTGTAGTTCAAAGGGTCCTGCTTTTGTCTTCTTAGCCCCCTTCATTGATGATGTTGACAATATGTTCTTAATCTGGAGGGAGTAAATCGTGCAGACGAAATTTCTCTCTGATATGAGGTCGAACATCTTCATTCTGAGAACAGTAAATTAAAGGAAAAATAGGTCAATCTGAAATTTGGTCCTGATCACAATACACCTGCTTCACTGCCAAGGAGTGGAATTGATCAAGTAATTAAACCTAGTTGTGGTGTGGTGGCGATGAGGTCAAAGAAATTTTCCTTGAAGTACCTTGGAGGCACTGTTGCTCTTGGTTTGGGCAGCAAATGGAGCATAATTTAGCAATATCCACAGAACTCGAGACGTCCAATGGTTAAAAACTTCCTGTTCATGCTACATAGCTTATATAGGTACTCATGACCTGAGCAAATGTCAAATGGCAAACAACAGAGTATGTGAAGAGTACTTATTTCTGCTGGTTTTTGTTTGATCTGTGTTTGAATTCTGAGGTCCCAGCAGAACTATTTGGCCAATGAGAACAGAATAAGTCCATACCTGACATCAGACATTCCATTTGCATTTCCTGTAGGGGTCACCAGACAGAAACTGGGACCAGATATTAGATTAGATTACTTACAGTGTGGAAACAGGCCCTTCGGCCCAACAAGTCCACACTGACCCGCCGAAGCGCAACCCACCCAGACCCAATCCCCTACATTTACCCCTGACCCTAACACTATGGGCAATTTAGCATGGCCAATTCACCTAACCTGCACATTTTTGGACTATGGGAGGGAACCGGAGCACCCGGAGAAAACCCAAGCAGACACGGGAAGAATGTGCAAACTCCACACAGTCAGGTGCCTGAGGCAGGAAATGAACCTGGTTCTCTGGCGCTGAGGCAGCAGTGCTAACCATTGTGCTGCTGTGCCGCCCACCAAACATTCATAGAATCCCTACACTGTGGAGGCAGGGTATTCAGCCCATTAAGTCCACACCAACCCTCTGATGTTAGGCAATTTTCCTAACTTTTGAAGGCATTAGGACCAACAGTAGCACTCAGTTATTATGTAGTTTATATCAGCCAACTCACAAACACTAATCATCAAATAGTGGATATTGCTCTGATAGGGAGGGTTGAATTTAAAACAAACTGACATAATAGCAATCTTCATAACTTACCAGTTCTACAAGTTTCTCTAAAAAGGGGATCAATTTCAAAAGCTCTGTGTCATTCTTATCCATGAACCAGCTCTCAATTGGAATTCCATTGGACAGCTGGGAGCAAAGGAATGAAAGAACATTTTACTATGGCTCTAATAGGTTCATTATATTTCACTGACTACAGCAGAAACTGCAATACAACAGCTCCCAATTTTTACATCAATTATACCTCCAACGAGATCAGCCAAACTCTTCACTCATAATGAGGTCAACTTTAAAAATGGACAAGTAAAAAAATCATAACAACACTTTCACATACACGAACCCAGTTCATACTCTCCGAATACCTCAATTTAAGGCTTTTTTCAATTTTTTTTGTCGAGACATTACCATTTGCAATGTGGAATACAGCCATGTGCATGTTGATGCTAAAGAGAAGATTCTCCCCTTACTCCCACACAGCTCCTCAAAAGAAAATTGTTTTCATAAAATACTTGGAGAATATAATCAGACTATTAGCTTCAACATGAGCACACCATTGTTTATGTTTCACAAATGCCTCCTCGCACCCCCTGCCCAGGTAATCCCATCAGAATATCCTTGGTTTCTTTTCTCCTCAAGTTTTTAAATCAATCCTCCCCTTAATATGCTGGTCATTATGCCTAATTCTGGTGCAGGTGTGTTCCACATTTTATCCACTCTCTGGGTAAACAGGTTTCTTTCTGGTTTCTGTGTTTTACCGACCAGTGGCCATCTTATATTTATGGCCACTAGTTCCAGTCTCATTTGCAAGTGATGACATCTGTTCTACATCTATCCCACCAAATCACTTCAAAATGTTACAGAGATCCATCAAGTCACCACTCAGTCTTCTTAATACTGATACTGTTAGCCATAAGACTGTATGCCTTTCTGCAGCATTGGTAGTCTGTGATAAAGTTTTTTTTCATATTTGTGGTTTGTTAAAGCAGCACATTTTACTTTGCATGACACACTTCAAATAATCCACACACTCATCTAAACTGGTGAAATTAGAACAATATAAATTAATAGAAGGGAAAAATGCCCAAAAATATTTTTGAAATACTAAAATAAAATGAAACATATTATGCAATCCCCAAATAAATGTTGCAAAGGTTACATTTTGAGTTCACATATTCAGGGTAAAAAACAAACTGTGCAAAGGATGATTTTTCCTTTTCCTTATGCTCCCCTTAGTTAAATGCCTTTTGCATCCAAAAGATTGACGAATATAATTACTTGCAGATCAGATCCAACTTTAGCTAGCTGTCAGCTGTGTAACAGCAGTTTAGTGTAACTTCTTGAATGTACCTCATTTGGAAAGCCTATTCTCCTCACAGAAGCCTGGCTGGAATCAGAAACCTGTGCCACTAAGAAACTTAAGTTGTCAGATAAAAACCTGCAAATGTTATAGAGGAGAAACAGGACTATCACCTGAGAGACAAGAGTCTCAGATAGGCACATAAGTTACTCATCCTGACACTAAATCACATTGATACTATTCCAATGAAGCAAGCAACAAAATATCCAGAACAAAAGAGTGTGCACTCTAGGCGTACGAATCTCGTCAATGTTCAATAATTCTTGGACTGACCTGGTATGCAAAAGCTTGTGGAGAGTTGTCAATAATGATTGTTTTTGAAAGGTCTCTTCCAAGAATATTCAAATCCTTTATGTAGTTTCCCTGCACACACACACAATGCTCACGGAACAGCCTGTGCCTAGGTGACAAAATATATTGAACATTAAGGGTAATAACGAATTTAAACTAGAGCGAAGATTAGGAGGGTGATACATTCAAAGAAAAAAACATGTCTAAATTCACAGGTTTTAAAGACACAAAAGTAATCATCTCAGCATGTCTCCCCTCTGGCAAGTTCAATGACAGTGAACTGATTACATATATGGATTATGTGCTGGTCAAACTGCAGCCGGTAACAAGAAAAGTTTTAAAATTTTTCAAAAACATTTTCCATACCATATTGGTATCTCATTGACCTCTGGACACTCAAGGAAAACAGGATTGAATGTGTTCGCAAATTAAACCAAATTTTATTTTTTATTCACTAATGAACTGTGTGTATCGCTGGCTGGCCAGCATTTATTGCCCATCCCTACCTAGTTGCCTTTCAGAAGGTGAGCTGCCATCTGCAGTCCATTTGCTGCAGGTTGACCCACAATGCCCTTAGGGAAGAAATTCAGGATTATAACCCAATGACAGTGAAGGAAAAGAAATATATTTCCCATAGAGGATGGTGAGTGGCTTTGAGGGGAGCTTGTGGTGGTGGCACCATCTATTTGCTGCCTTTGTCCATCTAAATAGAAGAGGCTGTAGGTTTGGAAGATGCTATCCAAGGATCTTTGGTGAATTTTTGCAATGCATCTTGTAGATAGTACACATGGCTGCTACTGAACAACACTGGATGCATGTGATGTGTTTCCAATCAAGCAGGCTGCTTTGTCCTGGATGGTGCCATGCTTCTTGTGTGGTTGGAGCTGCACACATCCAGGGAAGTTGGAAATATTCCTTCACATTGTTGACTTATCTTGAAGATGATGGACAGACTTTGGGGAGTCAGGAAGCGAGTTACTCACCACCGGAAAAGATAATGGCAAAAACAGCCCTACTGAAAATGCAAAGTCCTCCTCACTAAAATCTGGGGGGGGGGGGGGGGGGCGTGGTGTCAAAACTGGAAGAGCTATCTCACAGACTAGTCAAGCAACAGGCTGATAATGTCGGTAAAATTTGATTTTGTGAGTGTGACCATGTCCCAGACACCAACATAATCATTCCTGGATATGTCCTGTTCCACGAATCAAGTAAACTTTCTGGTCAATGATAACCATCAAGATGTTAATAGTGGGGGTTCAGTAAGGGTTTGTCAAGGGGCAGTGATTAGATTGTCTCTTATTGAAGATGATCATTTCCTGGCATGTGTGTGGCACAAATGTTACTTACCATGTTAGCCCAAGCCTGGATACTGTCCAAATCTTATTGCATTTGATCATGGACTGTTTCAATATCTGAGGTGTGGCGATGGTGCTGAACATTGTGTAATCATTGGTAAACATCCCTATTTCTGAGCTTGATGATGGCGGGAAGTGCACTGATGAAGCAGCTGAAGATGGGTGGGCCGAGGACACTACCCTGAGGAACTCGTGCAGAGATGTTATGGAACTAAGATGACTAATCTCCAACAACCACAATCATTTTCCTATGTGTCAGATATGACTCCAAACTCGTGGGAGAGTTTGCTCGCGATACCCATTGATTCCAGTTCTACCAGGACTCCATAATGCCATATTTGATCAAACCAGGCTTGATGTCAAGTGCTGTCACTCTCACCACACCTCTGGAATTCAGTTCCTTTCTCCGTGTTTTATCCAAGGCTGTAATGAGGTCAGAAGCAGAGTGGCCCTGACAGAACCCTAACTGGGCATTATCGAACAGGTTACTACTGAGCACATGCTATTTGACAGCACTGTTGATGACATCTCCATCACTTTACTGATGATTAAGAGTAGATTGATGGGACAGTAATTGGTTGAGTTGGATTTGCCCTGATTTTCATGTCCAGGACATACTTGGGCAATTTTCTGCATTGTGAGGTAAATGCTACTACTGCAACTGTAGTAGAACAGCTTGGTAAAAGGAGCACAAGTCTTTGGTACTACTGCCAGAATGTTGTTGGGACCCATATCCTTTCAATTTTCTTTATAGCGATGGGTAATAAATACTGACCAGCCAACATCCCACAAACGAATAAACAAACAAATCTAGCGTGTCCAACTGTAGATAGATATTACATGGAGTGACTTATATCGGCTAAAGTCTCTGACTGCTGGGGACCACTGAAGGAGGTCAAGATGGATCATCCACTTGGCACTTCTGGCTAATGATTGCTGCGAATGCTTCAGCCTTATCTTTTGTACATGTGTTGAACTCTTACATCATTGATGATAGGGATATTTGCAGTGGCTCCTCCTCCACTGAGTTGCTTAATTGTCCACTACTGAATGTGGCAGGACTGCCAAGCTTTGAGCTGATCCACTGGCTGTGGAATCGCTTAGCTCTATCCATCACTTGCTGCTTATGCTACTTGGAATGCATTAAATCCTGCTTGATAGTTTCACCAGATGGATCCCTCGTTTTTAGTATGCCTTGTGCTGCTCCTGGCATGCCCTCCTGCACTCTCCAATGACCCTGGGTCGACCCCCTAGTTTGATAATAATGATTGAGTGGGGGATATTCCAGGGCATGAGGTTGCAGATTGTGTTGGGATACAATTCTGCAGTTGGTGGCCCACAGCGTCTCAGGGATGCCTATTCTTGAGATGCTAGATCTGTTCGAAGTTTGCCCCATTTAGCAAGGTGATAGTGTCACACAACACAATGGAAGGTATTCACAACGTGAAGGCAGGACTTTGTTTTTAAAGGACTGTGAAATGGTCACTCTTACCATTACTGTCACAGATAAATGTATCTACAGCTGGTAGATTGGTAAAGACGAGGTTGAGTATGGATTTCCTTATTCTTGGTTCCCCATCATCTGCCACAGACTCTGTCTAGCAGCTATGTCTACCCAGTTCTGTAAATACTGCTGTTAAGCCACTCTTGGTAATGGACATTGAGATCACCCACCCACTGCTTCCTCCGAGTGTTGTTCAACATGGGGGAGTACTGATTCATCAGCCGAGTCATATGGCACGGAAATAGACTCTTCAGTCCGACTTGTCCATGTTGACCGAGTTTCCCAGACTAAACTAGTCCCATTCATCCGCATTTGGCCCAAATCCCTCTAAACCCTTCCTATTCATGTACCCTTCCAAATCTCTTTGAAATGTTGTAACTGTACCTGTATCTCCACTTCCTCTGGCAGTTCATCCCGATGCAAACCATCCTCTGTGGAAAAAGTTGCCCCCCTCTGGTCCCTTTGAAATCTTTCTCCTCTTACATTAAAAATATGCCTTCTAGCATTGAACTCCCTTACCTAGGGAAGAGACCTTTGCTATTCACCTTATCTATGCCCCTCATGAAGTTATAGACCTCTATGACATCACCCCTCAACACCCTATGTTCCAGTGAAAAAACTCCCAGTATTTCCAGACATAATGCATAACCATTCTGTCCCAGTAACATCCTTGTAAATCTTTTCTGCATTCTCTCCAATTGAACAACATCCTTCCTATAGCAGGGCAACCAGAAGTTTACACAAAACTCCAAAGGTGGCCTCACCAGCATCCTGTACAACTGCAACATGACGCCCCAACTTCTATACTCAATGGTCAATGAAGGCATGCGCCAAACACCTTCTTTACTACCCTGTCTACCTATGATGCCATTTTCAAGGAACTATATACCTGAACCCCCAGGTGTCTCAGTTCAACAACACTTAATTGCATAAGTCCTGCCCTTGTTGAGGGGGAACAGTACATGGTAATCAGTAGGAGATTTTCTTGCCCGTGTTTAACCTGAAGTCACGAGACCTCACGGGGTCTGGGGTCAATATTAAGGACTCAGAGGGTAACTCCCTCCCAAATGTATAATGCTGTGCTGCCACCTCCGCTGGGTCTGCCCTGTCAGTGGGAAGGGTCATATTCAAGGATGGTGATGGTGGCATTTGGGACATTACCTGCCAGGTATGATTCTGTGAGTATGACTACAAGGAAGGCTATTGGTTAACTAGCCTGTGAGATAGCTCTCCCAACTTTGGCACTAGCCCCCAGATGTTAGTAAGGAGGATTTTTGAGGATTGACAGGGCTATTTCTGCCATTGTCAATTCCACGTGTCTAAGTTGAACCTGGGTGGTCCTCCCGGTTTCAAAACTTGCAATTCAAATAATGCAAGAATGTTCAATGAAAAGAAGGGAGGAAATAATCAAATTCAGTATTTTTGAAGGAAAATAAAGGGCAAGGAGTGGATAGACAAAAGAAAAATACCCAAATTTCCCACGAAATAACCAATCTGCAGTTTTGTCAACTCCTTCATTCTATTTAACAAATAAAAATAAAGAGAGGAGTCAACTCTTGCATTCTTGAGGCTCTGTTACAGGATGATAATTAAGCAGGACACGTCCAAACCTTCTTTAAAATCTTAGTGTGGGTAAACCCTAGCAACTCATTCCAAGTCCTGCTTATTGCTTAAATGAATATCAATATCAATATTCAAAAGTAGTGACATTCAGACAGAACCTTATAACTTATTTCCAGAAAGTGATTTGTTGTCCTGGGCAAAGCAGCACAATTAAAGCATAAATTGTTTTGATATAAATACCATATATTTACACATGGCTATGTAGGAATACAGATGTACAAATCATTAAAGGTGGCAGGGCACTTTGAGAAAAAGTGATTAAAAAGGAATATAAGGATATAGATTGGAGAAGCTGGACAACGTTTCTTAGAGATGAGAAACGAGGTGTTTAAAATCATGAGAAAACACAAGCAGGGAGAAATGTTTCCTATTGGAAAAAGGGCTGAGAATTAGAGGACACTAATGTGACTAGAAACATAGCATAGTAATACAATCAAAAACCTTTTTACACAACTGGTGGTTAGAATCTGGAAGACACAACCTGTGATAGTCGTGGGGGTGAATTGAATTGCTTTTTCTAAAAGAGAATTAAACAAACAAAGAACATTGCATGACTACTGGAGAGGGAAATGTCACTGGACTAGTCATCCAGAGACCTAGGTAATATTCTGAGGGCAAAGGATCCAATCTACAAAAGCAGATGGCTTGGGTTAAGGTTAGAACTGAAGTTTTAGAATTTGAGAACCAAAAATCATAATTCAAAAAAAAAGAAGCTATTACCAATTGTTGCAAAAACCCATCTGGTTTACTAATACCCATTAGGGAAGCACCATCCTTAACTAGCCTGGCCCCCATGACTCCAGGCACACACCAAGTGTTGACTCTTAACTGCCCTCTCAAATAGACTAGCAAATTGCTACAAAAAAGTCTCAAGGAACAAAACTATTGAGATCGGAATCAGAAATAACAACAGAAAACTCAGCCTTATTAACCCTGCAGGGTCTTTCATACAAACAAATGGGGGCTAATACCAAAATTGGCAGAGTGGTCTTACAGACTAGTCAAGCAACAGCCCAACTACGGGGGACTTCAAAGCCCATTATGAAGAATACCACTACTGATTTATCTACGAGGTAAAAACAATGACTGCAGATGCTGGAAACCAGATTCTGGATCAGTGGTGCTAGAAGAGCACAGCAATTCAGGCAGCATCCAAGGAGCAGCAAAATCAACGTTTCGGGCAAAAGCCCTTCATCAGGAATAAAGGCAGAGAGCCTGAAGCATGGAGAGATAAGCTGGGGGGGCGGGGGGGGGGGGGGGGGGGGGGGGGGGGGGGCGCGGTGGGGAGAAAGTAGCATAGAGTTCAATGGGTGAGTGGGGGAGGGATAAAGGTGATATGTCAGGGAGGAGAGGGTAGACTGGATAGGTGGAAAAGGAGATAGGCAGGTAGGACAAGTCCGAACAAGTCATGGGGACAGTGCTGAGCTGGAAGTTTGGAACTAGGGTGAGGTGGGGGAAGGGGAAATGAGGAAACTGTTGAAGTCCACATTGATGCCCTGGGGTTGAAGTGTTCTGAGGCAGAAGATGAGGCGTTCTTCCTCCAGGCGTCTGGTGGTGAGGGAGCGGCGGTGAAGGAGGTGTCAGAGATGGTCCAGGTAAATTTAAGGTCAGGGTGGAATGTGTTGGTGAAGTTGATGAATTGCTCAACCTCCTCGCGGGAGGACGAGGTGGCGCCAATGCAGTCATCAATGTAGCGGAGGAAGAGGTGGGGAGTGGTGTCGGTGTAATTACGGAAGATCAACTGCTCTACGTAGCCAATAAAGAGACAGGCATAGCTGGGGCCCATGGCTACCCCTTCGGTCTGGAGGAAGTGGGAGGATTCAAAGGAGAAATTGTTAAGGGTGAGGACCAGTTCGGCCAAACGAATGAGAGTGTCGGTGGAAGGGTACTGTTGGGGACGTCTGGAGAGGAAAAAATGGAGGGCTTGGAGGCCCTGGTCATGGCGGATGGAGGTGAAGAGGGATTGGATATCCATGGTGAAGATGAGGCGTTGGTGGCCAGGGAAACGGAAGTCTTGGAGGAGGTGGAGGGCGTGGGTGGTGTCTCGAACGTATGTGGGGAGTTCCTGGACTAGGGGGGATAGGACAGTGTCGAGGTAGGTAGAGATGAGTTCAGTGGGGCAGGAGCATGCTGAGACAATGGGTCGGCCAGGGTGGTCAGGCTTGTGGATCTTGGGAAGGAGGTAGAACCGGGCAGTGCGGGGTTCCCGGACTATGAGGTTGGAAGCTGTGGGTGGGAGATCTCCTGAGGTGATGAGGTTCTGTATGGTCTGGGAGATGATGGTTTTGTGATTGGGGGGGGGGGGGGCTCTTCCACCTATCCACTCCACCCTCTCCTCCCTGACCTATCACCTTCATCCCTCCCCCATTCACCCATTGTACTCTATGCTACTTTCTCCCCATCCCCACCCTCCTCTAGCTTATCTCTCCACGCTTCAGGCTCACTGCCTTTATTCCTGATGAAGGGCTTTTGCCCGAAACGTTGATTTCGCTGCTCCTTGGATGCTGCCTGAACTGCTGTGCTCTTCCAGCACCACTAATCCAGATACTGATTTATCTAGTCAGGTCTTAAACGTAAATAACCCAGACAGAGTCTGTAACAGGTGGTAAATGATACAACACAAAGGACAAACATACTTGACCTCATCTTCACCAATCTGCCTGCCACAGATGCGCCTGTCCTAGACAGTATCAGTGGAACTGACCACCCCACAGTCCTTTAGCAGACAAAGTCCTGTTTTCACACTGAGGATTCCTTCCATTGTGTTAAACGCCACTATCGCTCCCCTAAATGGGGTAGATTTCAAAGAGATCCAGCAACACAAGTAAGGGCTGTGGACCATCACCAAGAGCAGAACCGTACGCTATCACAACATGCAATGTTGCCTGTCCATATTCCCCACTCTATAGTAAGTTTGCAGATGACACCAAAATTGGAGGTGTAGTTGACAGCAAAGAAAGTTACCTCAAATTACAACAGGATCTTGATCAGATGGGCCAATGGGCTGATTGGCAGCAAATGGAGCTTAATTCAGACAAATGTAAGGTGCTGCATTTTGGGAAAGCAAATCTTAGCAGGACTTATATACTTAATGGTAAGGTCCTAGGGAATGTTGCTGAACAAAGAGACCTTGGAGTGCAGGTTCATAGCTCCTTGAAAGTGGAGTCACAGGTAGATAGGATAGTGAAGGTGGTGTTTGGTATGCTTTCCTTTATTGGTCAGAGTATTGAGTACCAGAATTGAGAGGTCATTTGTGGCTGTACAGGACATTGGTTCGGCCACTTTTGCAATATTGTGTGCAATTCTGGTCTCCTTCCTTTTGGAAGGATGTTGTGAAACTTGAAATGGTTCAGAAAAAATTTACAAGGATGTTGCCAGGGTTGGACGATTTATGCTATAGGGAGAGATTGAATAGGCTAGGGCTGTTTTCCCTGCAGCGTCGGAGGCTGAGGGGTGACTTTATAGAGTTTTTTAAAATCATGAGGGGCATGGATAGGATAAATAGACAAAATCTTTTCCTTGGGGTCAGGGTGTCCAGAACTAGAGGGCCTAGGTTTAGCGTGAGAAGGGAAAGATATAAAAGAGACCTAAGGGGCAACATTTTCATGCAGAGGGTGGTACGTGTATGGAATGAGCTGCCAGAGGAAGTGGTGGATGCTAGTACAATTGCAACATTTAAAAGGCATCTGGATGGGTATATGAATAGGAAGGGTTTGGGGGGATATGGGTTGGGTGCTGGCAGGTGGGACGAGATTAGGTTGGAGTGGCACAGCAGTTAGCACTGCTGCCTCACAGCACCAGGGTCGCAGGTTCGATTCCAGCCTTGGGTGACGGTCTGTGTGGAGTTTGCACATTCTCTCCGTGTCTGTGTGGGTTTCCTCCCACAATCCAAAGATGTGCAGGTTAGGTGAATTGGCTGTGATAAAATATCCATAGTGTTAGGTGCATCAGTCAGAGGGAAACAGGTCTGGATGGGTTACTCTTCGGAGGATCGGTGTGGACTTGTTGGGCCGAAGGGCCTGTTTCCACACTGTAGGGAATCTAATCTCATATCTGGTCGGCATGGATTGAAGGGTCTGCTTCTGTGCTGTACATCTCTATGACAATTATTAAACGAAGAGGATCAACCCTGGTCTGATGAAAAGTGCAAGATGGCATGCTAGGAGCAACATTAGGCAGACCAAAAAATGGTGTCAACAAGTATGTAAGTTAGCTCACTGAGCTTGAAAATTTGTTTTCAGACGTTTCATCACCATTCTAGGTAACATCATCAGTGAGAGTCTCTGGTGATGGGCTGGTGTTATTCCCACCTCTTCTTATTTATAGGTCTTATTTCTTAAAGTGGTTACGTCACTTCCAGTTCTTTTTTTCAAGGGAAGGTAGATAGAATCTAAATCGATGTGTTTATTGATGGGGTTCTGGTTAGAATGCCATGTCTCTAAGAATTCTCTTGCGTGCCTTTGTTTCACCTGTCCTAGGATGTGTGCGTTGTCCCAATCAAAGTGGTGAGCTTCTCTGTCTGTGTGTATATAAACTAATGATCGTGGGTCATGTCCTTTGGTGGCGAATTCGTGTTCATATATCCTGGTGGCAAGTTTCCTGCTAGCATGTCCAATTTGGCTTTTTTTTTTTTTTACAGTTCTTGCATGGTATCTTGTTAATGACAATTTAATCGATTTAGATCCTATCTACTTTCCCTTGAAGAAAAGAACCGAAATCACCCACCCACCCTAAGAAACCAAATAGAGAGGTGGGACATACCACTAGCGCTTCACCAGAAACTCTCATTCATAATGTTACCCAGTATGGTGACGAAACGTCTAAAAACAAACCTTCCAGCTCAGTGAGCTAATTTACATACTTATCATCAACCTGAGCTACAAATCTTTTCAAAAATCGCTAAAAGGTGTCAAAGTCACAAAGCAACAACAGAAAACTAGCTGCATGACAAACAGAATGACCAGCAAGTGATAAGACACAGCTAGCGATTCCACAACCAATGGATTAGCTCTAAGCTCTGCAGACTTGGCATATCCGGTCATGAATGGCAATGGACAATTCAACAACCCACTGAAAGAGGTGGCTCCACAAGCATTCCAATCCTCATTGACGATGGAGCCCAGGACATTTGTACAAAAGGCAGCACTTGTAATAATCTTCAGCCAGAAATAGTGAATGGATTATGCATTTCTGCCTCCTCAGTAAGTCCCCATATTACAGATGCCTGTCTTCAGCCAATTCAATTCATTCCATAACATCAAGAAACAGCTGAAGGCACTAGATCCACAAAGTCTTTAGGTTCTGACAATAATGAAGACGACTTGTGATGCAAAGCTCGCCAATTTCCTAGCCAATCTGTTCCAGTACAGCTACGATACTGACACCTGCCAGGCAATGAGGAAAATTGCCATGTATGTCCTGTCCACAGAAAGCAAAACAAATCAAACTCAGTCAATTATTGTATCATCAGTTTACTATGATCCTCCAATAAAGTCATCAATATTATCAAGTAACACTTGCTTAGCCATAATCTGCTCAGAGGTGTTCTGTTTGGGTTCCGGCCAGAACCACTCAGTTCCTGACTTCATTACAGCCTTGTATTACAACATAGACAAAAGAACTAAACTCCAGCGGTGAGACAAAAGTGACTACCCTTAACATTGAGACATTTGTCTGAACATGGCATTAAAGAGACCAAGCAATGGGAATCAGGAGAAAACTCTTCACTCGTTGGAGTTGCACCAAGAAAGATGGCTGTGGTTGTTTGATGTCAGTCATCTCAGCTCCAGGGCAATTCTGCAGGAGTTCCTCAGGGTAGGTATTTTCCTAATAAAGATGTTCAGAAATGTTATGACACACCCTTGGAGCAGGTGGGATTTGAACCTAGATCTCCTAGCTCAAAGGGACACCACCACTGAGTCAAAACAGCCCTAGTTCCTCAGGGTAGTGTCTTAGGTACAATAGCTCTTTCATTAGTGACCTTTCTTCCGTCATAAAACCATAGGTGGAGATGCTCACTTCTGATTGCATAATGTTAAGCACCATTAATTAAGGATACATTTGGTCCACACAAGTTCCAGGCTGTGAACATCTCCAATAACAGAAATTCTAACTACCATCCCTTTATGTTTAATGATATTACCTTCGTCGAAACTTCTACTGACAACCACCTGTGGACTACCATTAGCCAGAAATTAACTGGACTACTCATATAAATAGTGCCTACAAAAGCAAGTTAGAACCTGGGAATCCTGCAGCAACTAATCACCTGATTTCTCAAAGCCTGCCCATTATCTACAAAGCATAAGACAGGAGTGTGATGAAATATTCCTACTTGACTGGATGAACACAACTCAAAACAACACTCAAGAAGCTTGACATCATGCAAGACAAAGCAGCCAGTGTGATTAGCACTAGATTTACAGTTATACACTCACTCCACCACAGATACACAGTAGCAGTTGCACAGGCCATCTACAAAATGCACTGCAAAAATTCACCCAGGCTCACCAGACATCACTTTCCAAACAAATTACCATGACCAACTTGAAGGACAAGGACAACAAATATATGGAAACTCCACCACCTACAAGTTCCTTTCCAAACCACTCACCATCCTAACTTGGAAATATTCACTATTCCTTCATTATCAGCAGGTGAAAATCCTCCAACTCTCTCCCTAACAGTATTGTGAATGCATCAACACCAAAGGCACTGCAGCAGTCCAAAGCAGTAGCATGCCATCATCGTCTTGAGGGCAATGAGGGATGGGCAATGAATGTTGGTCCAACTAGCAAAGCCCACATCTTCCAAATGAATTTTAAAAACAACACAGTCGGAACGTTTGCCTTATAGAGTCAGCAGAGACATGATGACCTGAACAGCCTTCTGTACTGTAATCTTCTAAGATTCCATGTAGCACCTTAAACACAGCAAAATACTCAAAGCTAATTCACAGGAGTGTGGTCAAATAGAATGTCAATTTAATCAACAGAGAAATACACTAGGTTAGGTATTGCAATATTCATTCAAAGTAGTCAGTATATCTTAAAGAAGTGGTTTGGACAGATTAGGGAGGGAACACCTAGGTTTTAATACCTGAAGATAAATTTGCTGTCAGTGGAACAATTAAAACCAGATATATGCAAGAGGCCAGAAATGGAGTGCAATAATCTTGAAAGAGAATAAGCAGATAGAGGTCAGAAGACTGACAAATTAATTTTCTGAGATAGATACCTGTCCAAGTGGTAATACTTATATCTGTGGGCTGGGCAGAGGATGAAGATACGGATGGTTTACAATGACAAAGCTATTACTATTCCTTTTTACTTTAACATTCCTATTTACTATATACAACAAACACAGGCACTTACCTGACTAGCTGCTTTTTAGGGTCCAAAATATTCAGCAATTTGTCTGCATAGACTTTTTTGGAGGCAGTGAACAGAATAATCTGCAAGATAATCAGGGAAAGATTACAATACTGCATTTGCCAAAATATGACTTTTCATTTCTCAATACTGCTTTGAACGCAGCATATATAGTACTATTTTTTAATGTTACATGGGAGGAGCTTTAACCAAAAGTCAAAGTCATGAAAAAAAGAACAAAGCACAACAATGTTCAAGAACTTTAATGAAATGGTGATGATCAATTGGTCACAAAGAAACCGAGGATCCTTCACATTTTCAAACTGTGTACAGGTAGCTCTCCTATAATGCCGTAATCGCACTCCAGCAAAAGCTCGCTTAATAGAAAATCATGTAATATAATAATGGAGCCAATGGGGAAAAGTGAGGTTAGGGGCAGACCAGCAAAAAAATAACACTCTCAAACACTCAAAAATCACCCAAAAGCCAGAGTGTAGCACAGCCTGAATGAAGGTTTAAATCATATTTATTAACAAAATAAAAATAAATTTAACACATTTCATTGAGATTTTTGAGAAGATTTGTAGCTCAGGTTGAGGTTCAGGTCGTAAGTTTGCTCGCAGAGCTGGCAGGTTTGTTTTCAGACGCTGTGTCACCACGCTAGGTAACATCATCAGTGAGCCTCCGGTGAACTGCTGGTGTTCTGTCCTGCTTTCTATTTATGTGCCTAGAATGAGCCATCAGCATCAAACAACAGCAGACCAAGGAAAAAAAACTATCCCTCCAAAAAAAAACTGGACAAGCTCACACAAAAGAACAACACAGACAATTCAGAAGTTTAGATTAAAAATCTATCACACTAACCACTAACAGACAAGGAAATAGCCGTCCTAGTAAGAGGAATGAACTACAACTACAGAGACACCGACACAAATGGACTTCTCAGCAGCATTAGAATCAATCCTGAAAGACAACGGACTCGCAGAAGAAACCCAGCAGACCATCAGACAGACAGCTCACCAACACTCAGCAGAAAGGAGGAAGGGAACACCCTCAATACACTGGAATGCCCTAGAAGGACTCAGAAAAGACAGAAACATTGCAATCCTACCTGCAAGCAAAGGGTGCCTGACTGTCATCCTAAACAGAACACAATATATTGAAAAGACAAATTCACTGCTCACAGATACCGACACTTACTAACAGGTGACGACAGACCCGACTTCACAGCTAGAAACCTGTATCACAGCTACATTGAAAATGCTTAATAAATCAGGCCAAATTAACAAGACAGATCTCCAAAAGATGAAACCTGATGGACCCAACACACTCCTTTTCTATGGATTACCTAAGGTACACAAACCAGGGGCCCCCCTCAGACCCGAGGTCTCACTCCCTGGCACACCGCCATACAGACTAGCAAACGAACTCTACCGAAAACTGAAATACCTAGAAAAAGACATGCCACTCCATCCACTTCACCCAAGAATTCCTGAACATCAAAGACACCAAGATAGAAGAGGACGAAATAGTGGTCTCCTTTGACATAACAACCTTATTCACATCAATTAATATCAGCCTGGCCAAAGAAACACTGACCTTGTTACTAGATGAATCAAGGACACAAACACCAGATAGCAGCAACTCCATCAGCAAGGACAACATCCTCAAACTAGTAGACCTGTGCCTCACTACCCACTTCATCTTCAACAACAAGATCTACAAAGAAATCAACGGAGAAACTATGGTATCACCCTATATCAGGATTCTTAGCAGAAGCAGTAATCGAGTGACTCGAATGAACAGCCCTCCCCACGACCCAACCCAAACTTTGGGTCTGTTACATGGATGACACCTTTGTCATCACAAAACGGACAAATTAGAGGAAACCTACAACAGCCTTACAGGAATAAGTTTCACAAAAGGGAAGAACAACAGACTCCCCTTCCTAAATGTCACAGTGGAACGAACAGTTAATGGAGAACTGCAGACCAGTGCCTACAAGCAAGTAACACACACAGACTAGATACTTAACTACAAAAGCAATCATCCCAACACCCACAAACGGAGCTGCATCAGGACATGATTTAAATGGGCCACAACACTGCAGCACCCAGGAACTACGAGCAGAAGAAAAATACCTATACAGCGTATTCAAGAACAACAGGTACCCAATAAACACAGTCCGCCGATTCGTAAACAACAAATCCAAACAAGTAGACACAACATGCCTAGAAACTCTAGCCACACTTCCATACGTCAAAGACATCTCAGAGATGACTACCAGACTACTCTGACCCCTTGGCATCATGGTAGCCCAGAAACTTACCAACACACTGAAAAAGCCACTGATGAACCTAAAGGACCCTATACGAACAACCAGCAAAACGAATATTATTTACAAAATACCATGCAAGGACTGCAACAAACATTACATCAGACAGACTGACGGAAAACCAGCCACCAAATACCGGCCAAAAGACATGACCCACCATCACTAGTATCCTTGCATACAGACAAAGAAGGACACCACTTCAACTGGGACAACACATCCATCCTGGGACAGGCTAAACATAAACACGCATGGGAACTCCTAGACGCCAGGCATTCAAAACGGAACTCCATCAATAAACACATTGATTCAGACGCCATTTACTAACCTCTGAGCAAAAGAACCAGAAATGATAGCACCCACCTTAAGAGACCAATACATAACTAGAAAGCAGGTCAGAACACCAGCGTTTCACCGGATGTTCACTGATGTTAATTAGCATGGTGACGAAACACCTGAAAACAAACTTGCCAGCTCTGTGAGCAAACTTACGACCTGAACAACAACATTACATTGAAAAAATATCGTTAATGCAGTGTTAAGAGGATCACCACCTTCAGGTGCAGTGTGGTTGCAGAAAGGGGTGGCTGTGGTTGACTGTCTTCTGACTGTTTCTTGGTTTAGATTATGAGATATGCAGGTACTAGAACAAATTAAAAAGGTAAATGATGTGTATATAAGTAATGCAGTCCTGCAGGAATTAGACAAGAATATTCTTGTCTCAGAGAGAGAGCAATGAATATTAATTAGTTTAACTTTTGAGATGAAGCTGCTCAATATATAGTACTGTATCTCTCACATGCTCTGATGGCAGGTGACATCGGCACATGTGCAGAAAGCGTGTGAAACAATCATCACTGGAATTGAGTTATTGCGAACAAAGGTAAGCGTTCTCGAAAATTCTGTTCTCTAATGCTTCAGCGACATTATTGCCAAATAATGCTCCCGAAACACGTTTGATAAGAGAACTACCTGTATCTCGGAACCATCTGATTTTTGATGTATTTTTACAATGCCCTTTTGATTCAAAAGTTCAAACGTTGTACAGTTGCTATAAAACTATTGTGAACCATCAACAAAGAGAGCATTTCTTGTGGAGTTGGAAGAGAGAAAATATAAATCTTTAAATAAAAACTAATTTGCACAATGCAAAATGTACACTCTGCTGAAAATACATTGCTTAGTTTCCTGGTGTGTTATTTTAAGCCAAGTTTTAAAAATGTATTAAAGCAAGGTTTTGGCAGTGCTACTATCTGAACATACTGAGTGATACAAAATGATCAAGGGGACTGTAACAGTTATAACTAACAACACAACTTTGCATTTGACAGAACACTTTTCAACGTACCTCATAAATCTGAGACATTCGTTCCAGGAATTCCCGAAAGAAGGGTCGCAACCGTACGTAAACCTATTGGACATGTGGGAAAGGTTACTACATTTTACAACAGTTTAAATAAAATATATAATGAAGTACTTCCCAAACCGTTACCTACGATGATGTCATTTCAGTGCTTGAAAATTGCGATGATACCACTGGAAGACCTTGCTAGAGTGGGAAATTCTAAACGTGTATCCCACGAGGGGGCAATTTGCACACTTTGGGAAGCCCTGTCATAGGTGATTACAGACCAAGGACAATAGCAGCACATTATCAACAATGGACAAATCATTCCTCTAATGCCATTGGAATATATTTGGTTAGGACGTGAGGGACGAAAAGTCAGAGAATTAAAAAAGAATACAACTGAGGTGCGTGGATACAATTAAAGATTTGAGGATTCCTCTATACAATCAGAAAAATCCTGGATGGAGCATGATTTCACCAGCACCCATTAAGCAAAATATATTCTCTTTGTTATATTTTTTAATAAAACATTTTCTTCCTATTTACCCTAAAGGCAATATTTCCCACTAGGTTACTGTCCAAGGAGGGCCTACCATCCAGTGGTCCATGTGGTCACTATTTATGTGGAAGCCTGCACATCATTCCAGAATACCACAATAGAACCGGCCAATGAAATACATTCAACTGCACATCGCTGAATTTTGCCTTCAGAGATACTTGCCAAGAGTGAACAAGCAAGGACACAAAGGATTAAATATAGTAAGGTATTTCCCAAATTTGACACACAGTCCCTGGATTGGTTTCTATTACCTGATAAATTACATCTTGGAAAAGGACAGGAAAGGTCAGTGCCGCATCATCCAGTTCATTGAGGCTGCAGTGCACTAATGTCTCATCCTACCAGGAAGAAAAGTTTGCAAGTATCATAAAACAACAGATTATCAGGGAATATGGAAATTAAATCATCAATTTAACAAACTGCAATTCAAACTAGAAAATGCCATGCGAAAGCCAAGAAAGATAATAACTTTTTTTTTAAACCAATCAACCTCAAACACAAATCAATTATAAAAGAGGCAACAATTCAAGAACATGTTTAGATCCAGAAGCCTATCAGTTCTGCCAATTTGGGTCACAGATGCTTATGTTGGCAGGAATATGCTTGACTAAACTCAATCTTACATATCCAAAAATAAACAGTTAATTAGAACATTGGTACCACATCCTATAAGATTAATATTTTAATGGAATGATCTGTGCATCAGAGTCTGCTTCAGTATTTATTATATAAATCAGACTTACTGCATTCATAAAAAAACATAAAAAAACCTTATCTGCACATAAGGTACGCACCAAGTCTAGGACCAACGAGAATTCAGGTGTACTTCTAGTTTTAAGTGGCAGGGCTGGCTTCCGACTTAGTTGTTCCTCTGTTAGTGGTGGTACATGTTTGATGAAGAAATACCTATTCAGTAAGCAAAAACAAAATATTAAAATGCATGGAAAAATTGGTGACTTTATGAAAATAAAGCCCAGTAATTGGCAGTTTCTAAATGGCCACTTTAAAAATAAATAAAGTATTTAGGCTGAACTTCCAATCGCTACAACACCAAAGGAAGCCATTTGGCACACTGAGTCCATGTCAGCTCTTACAGCATTCAGTTGGTCCCCTTCCCCCATTATGCACATGTTGCCCCCAAAATTTATTTCCCTAAGGAGTCCATCTACTTTCTTTTAAAACTCATTGAATTAAACTTTGAGTACATTTATACGCAAATAATAAATTGCTCAAACACGCTCTGAACAACCATCGTTTCACTTAAAGCTCAAGTTTCAAAGCTGCAGTTGCCAAGGTTTAGTTTTAGAATTCTGACTGAGTTTGGACATCTGACAATGTTTATATATCATTATCAGCATCACACCACCAATGAAACTGAAACTGTTTGTAGAGATACCGAAGTTAATGTTTGAACATATGCTTAGAGAATCCGTCAAATGTCACTCCCTCAGTGCGGGCTATGGAGTGCATTCAGTGTGCCAACAGGACTACCTTCACAATCAATTTTAAAAAGCCACAGGAAAAATAATGTTTTTCTTGAATGCTCAACAAAATGATATCAGCAAAAGTTTGCAACAACCACCAAACACTAATTTCAAAGATTTGTTGTAGAGACTAGCAAGTTTGATGATCATCCATTTCTGGTAGCCAAGATAGGGTGAATGGTGCCCTAATGAGCACAAAAGAAAATCCACAAATGCCTCTATACTAAACAACAATTTTAACCAACAGGAACTGCTGAGCAGGAGACATTTGTTTGCTTACATTAATACAAATATGTCAATCATTTTAGCTTGTGTGAACTTCTAAACAGCTAACAGGAACCTAGGAACAGGAAACCCTCAGCTATGGATCAAAGCAAGGTACAGAAACCACTGATGACAAAGAGAGAAAATAAACTGATAAGTTACTAAGAGGATGCTCAGCTCAACCCATAAATGCACAAAAGGCGAAGTGGAAACAAGCTAATAGAAAGTATAGTTAAAAGTGCAGTGCTGGAAATTAAACAGGGACGTTGGGAACACTCAGCAAATCAGGAAGTCGATACTGTAATAGAGTACCAATAAATATTTTAGATATATAGACAGTCAGCACCAAAAATTGACTCATTTTATCTATTCTAACAAAATAATAAAAACCAACAGGACAAAAACAGGAGCAGGTCTGACAGAAGAAAAACTAGAAGTAAGCCATTAAAACAATATTGTACTTCAACAGCACTCAATTCAATTACTCCATAGTACAGCTACTCAAGCTGTGTCATGCAATTAAGGATCCACTAGTTTGTATTTTGGACTGTAACGCAAGGTTGTGCGCTTATTCTTAGTCTTTTATTGGCTAAATAACAGTTTGAGGAAGTTAATTCTTGCAGGACAGGTTCTTAAAATGTTAATTACACATTAAGTGTGCTAAGGTTAGTGATTCTCATTATTTGCTAAAATAGTAAGCATGGCTAATTGCTAGCACAACTAAACTCAGTTCACAGAAATTTGCCAGTTCATTCAGTCATTTTTCTAGATGTTGCAAAGTGCAGCAATGACAGGACAGGCAAAGGCACTATTCCCATATTTCAGTCTCAGCCACGGCTTAGCACACAGTATAATTTAAGTAAAAGTGTATGGAGTGGAAGTCCCACTGCAGAAAAGTGAGTACTAAAATCCAAGTCAGCATTGTTGTGCAGTACTGAAGAAGCACAACACTGTCAGAAATGCTGTCTTTGGATAGATGTTAAATCAATATCCCACTCTGTTACGGTTGTTAAAGACTCCATGAGAGTATTCCAAAGAAGGACAGGGAGGTCATCACAATAAACACATTAGCAGCTGTTATCACATTATTACTTGCTGGAAAGTAGCTGCTGCAATTTCAATAAAGCCATTGCACTTCAGAAGTTCTTAATTGGTTTGTAAGGTTCATTGGGATGCTCAAGTTATGAACAGTACGATTAATGCAAGTCATTTTCTAAAGCAGTGTGCACTATATGTTAGCTACTTCACTGCTGCTGTATTACAATTAAAGTCCACAATTCCATAACAAAGTCAGAATTCAGAATATACCCTCTGTTGGAACAGGGAGATGTCAATATCGCTTTACTATGACAACAGCAAGCTCAGCCTCAACTCCAAACTGGTACCAGTTATTGCAGACATAAAAAAAGTAGCACAGAACTTAAATCTCACAAAATGAAAATGAATAAATGTTAGAAATTAATACCAACAGGATCAATAACATTAAAAAAAAACATGTTTAATCCATTCCAAATGTTAACAATTAATGGTCACTTCGAGTATTTTTGTTTCTTATGTCATTTCTAATATACTTAGATTTTTATTAATTCCAACTGCTAGTCAAACTCAGGAAATCCATGTCACTATCACGCCTACTGCAGATTATCGCTACCAGTGTTCAGTACACCCAGAACTGCAATTACGGGCGACCTTAAAACATTGTTAATCAAAGTCACTGGTAATACATGGTGCATTTTTGTTGGAACCATTCTATCAGTTTCCACTCCCAATGCAATGTCTCCAGGAAGAAAATTAATGTAGGTCAAATTCAAGTGCATGATTTTCAATTCAACTTGCAAAAAAATACACAGACTGTCCACTAGATAGCACTAGATATTAAGTTCAGTACCTGCATTAACACAAAGCTTTACTGTATTCAGACCTGCAGTTACCACTTTGCCTTAAAATTTACAGTAGGCGTCATCAGAAAAAGCAGATGGCAATACAACCTGTTGAATCCCCACAGTGTTTAGAGTAATGATTAATCATCTATTCCCACTCCAGTTTTCTGCTCTGTCCACATAACTCACCTAGTGTGAAAAAAGTCTCCTTAATACGTCTTAGCTGTGTCCCCAAAGCCCTCTCGACTAAGAGTTCTGAAAATTCATAAACCTCTGAGTGAAGAAATTTCTCCTCATCTCAATGTTAACTGGATGATCCCCTTCTAATGACTATTACCAAGTTGCTTCTCACGATAAAGGAACACAGAAGCAGGAACATCAGCAGTTTAATTCTTTTCTACAGTTCAATTAGATCATGACTGAATTGGCAATGGAACAAAAGGCGTCACAGGTATCCCACAAACATATTCAATCAACAAGTTTGAAACGGAAAATGGAAAAATATATGGGATGCAAATAAATAGTGTCAGTATTGCAGCTGAACAAAGGGAACTATGGAGCTATGAGGGAGGAGCCGGCCAAAGTTCAATGGCTCAGTACCCTAGCAGGGATGGCAGTGGAACAACAATGGCAGGTATTTCTGGGTATAATGCATAGGGTTCAGGATCAGTTCATTCCAAAGAGGAAGAAAGATCCTAAGGGGAGGCAGGGGCATTTGTGGCTGACAAGTTAAGGACTGTATAAAGATAAAAGAGATGTATAACATAGCAAAGATGAGCGGGAAGTTGGAGGACTGGGGAACTTTTAAAGATCAGAGGATTACAAAAAAGGCAATATGTGGAGAAAAAAATGAGGTACGAAGGCAAACTGGCCAAAAATACAAAGGAGGATAGTAAAAGCTTTTTTAGCTACGTGAAAAGAAAAAAAAGGTTAAGACTAAAATTGGGTCCTTGAAGACAGAAACGGGTGTATTTATTATGGGGAACAAGGAAATGCCAGAAGAGGTGAATAAGTACTTTGGATCAGTCTTCACTGGGGAAGATACAAGCAAACTCCCAGATTTAATAGTGGTTGAAGGACCTAGGGTAATGGGTGAACTGAAGGGAATTTATTTTAGGCAGGAAATGGTGTTGGATAGACTGTTAGGCCTGAAGGCTGATAAGTCCCCGGGACCTGACGGTCTGCATTCCAGAGTACTTAAGGAAGTGGCTGTAGAAATCGTGGATGCATTGGCAATCATTTTCCAATGTTCTATAGATTCAGGATCAGTTTTTGTGGATTGGAGAGTGGCTAATGTTGTCCCACTTTTCAAGAAAGGAGGGGGAGAGAGAAACAGGGAAGTATAGACCAGTTAGCCTGACCTCAGTAGTGGGAAAGATGCTGGAGTCAATTGTAAAAGATGAAATTACAACTCATTTGGATAGCAGTAACAGAATGGGTCAGAGTCAGCGTGGATTTACAAAGGGGAAATTGTGCTTGACTAATCTTCTAGAATTTTGAGGACGTAACTATGAAGATGGACAAGGGAGAGTCAATGGATGTACTGTATCTGGATTTTCAGAAAGCCTTTGATAAAGTCCCACGTAGGAGATTAGTGAGCAAAATTAGAGCACATGGTATTGGGGGAAACATACTGACTTGGACTGAAAATTGGCTGGCTGACAGGAAGCAAAGAGTAGTGATAAACAGGTCCATTTAGGAATGGCAGGCGGTGACCACATGGGTACCACATGGTTCGGTGCTGAAATCGCAGCTGTTTACAATATACATTAATGATATAGATGAAGGTATTAAAAGTAATATTAGCAAATTTGCTGATGACACAAAGCTGGGTGGGGCAGGGAGAAATGTGAGGAGGATGTTATGAGAATACAGGGTGACTTAGACAGGCTAGGTGAGTTGACAGATGCATGGCAGATGCAGTTTAATGTGGATAAATGTGTGGTTATCCACTCTGGTGGTAAGAACAGGAAGGCAGATTACTATCTAAATGGAATCAAGTTAGTTAAGGGAAGTACAACTAGATCTAGGTGTTCTTGTACATCAGTCAATGAAAACAAGCATGCAGGTACAGCAGGCAGTGAAGAAAGCTAATGGCATATTGACCTTCATAACAAGAGGAATTGAGTATAGGAGCAAAGAAGACCTTCTGCAGCTGTGCAAGGCCCTGGTGAGATCGCACCTGGAGTATTGCATGCAGTTTTGGTCTTCAAATTTGAGGAAGGATATTCTGGCTATTGAGGGAATGCAGCGTAGGTTCACTAGGTCAATTCACAGAATGGCAGCACTATCATATGTTGAAAGATTGGAGTGACTGGGCTTGTATACACTTGAGTTTAGAAGGATTAGAGAGGATCTGGTTGAGATGTATAAGATTATTAAAGGATTGGACACTCTGAAGGCAGGAAGCATGTTTCCGCTGATAGGTGAGTCCTGAACCAGAGATCACAGTTTAAAAATAAGGGGTAGGCCATTTAGAACAGAGTTGAGGAGAAACTTCTTCACCCAGAAAGTGGTGGCTATATGGAATGCTCTGACCCAAAAGGCAGAGAAGGCCAAGTCTCTGGATGGATAGAGCTCTTAAAGACAGAGGAATCAAGGGTTATGGGGATAAGGTAAGAATAGGATACTGATTATATTATCTATAAATAGGTCTTCCAGAATGCTGGCACAGATATGATGGGCTGAATGTTCTCCAATGTTATAAAATTTGATAATTAAAGACAGCTTGTTATCTATTATATTTTTATGCTTGTCTACTTTCAAATAAATGAAACTTTTAAAAAGTATACTTGTGTTAAAAAATGTCTTGTATTTATATGATGCCTTAACAACAGCAGAAAGGTTCCAAATTTTAGAGCCACTGAAGTCGTTTTGATGTGCAGTTACTGTTGTAATGTAAGAAACATAGCAGTCAATTGAGCAAGTTCTCACAAACTGTAATGTGGTGACATATAAATAATCTGTTCTCGATACTGGGAATAGTGGCTAAGCCACTGGGAAAAACTTTGTTGCTCGTCTTCAAAGTAGTGCAAGGGGCTCTTTTATATCCACTGATGGGGCAGATAGGTCCTTGGTTTAAACGTCTTGTCAAAAATACAGCATCTTCAACAATGCAGCACTCCCTCAGCACTACACTGCAGTATTAGCCCGCACTTTGATGCTCAAATACAGCTCATAGAATTTATACATACACAGTTTGAAAGAGATGATTGTTGATAAACACTTACGGATCAAAGACTTCCCAGTCCTCTTCATAGCTTGCCTCCGGGTGAGCAGGTGGCTCTGGGTAAGAATCAGGAGAAGATATTGTCTTGCAGAGTTCCACATTTGACACATTCAATTCTGGTGCTAAAAAGTAACAAGTGCATATGACTATTTATTTCAATGATGCTAAAATCTTTAAAGACATCATTACTATCTGAAATTATTCAACACTTTCAACATTTACTTTACTTCACAACCTTTACAAAAACATGATTTGGAGATGCCGGTGTTGGACTGGGGTGTACAAAGTTAAAAATCACACAACACCAGGTTACAGTCCAACAGGTTTAATTGGAAGCACACTAGCTTTCGGAGCGACGCTCCTTCATCAGGTGATTTACAAAAACATACTTACCTACTGTCTCTCGATTTTCCTTCTCCAAATGATAGAAACTTGGCTGTTATGATTAAACTAATCTGACCAGCCCTCGCAATGATAAACAACATACAGTAAAGGTACATTGGACATGATTATTCTGTGAAACAACCAGAACAGGATGGTTTTGCCATTGCCTAGTGTTTAGAACAGGATAGCATAGAAGTAAAATGGCATATGCTGCTAATGGCCACTCATTTTAAACCATGTAGATATGGGATCTGCGGAAAGCTATTGTCCCAATTGCCTGGTTGAGGTCAGTCCCATTTATCCACCTCTCAGAAGCACAGTGCACTTCAGTGCCAACATATTGTACTTGACTCTAATCTTGCCTTTTAATACATACATTTCACATCAAGATACAATTACAACTTAAAACTAATAACTTACTGAAAGGCTTTACTAAGAACCAACTCAGAAATTTGTTATATTATAGAAACTCAAGACTTGGCTAAGTGCACTGCTTGGGCTGGCAAAACAATTGGAAAAAATGTTCACTTCATGGAAATTCTGTCTACAGCCAAATGAAGTTGTCCAATCCTCAAGCTACTTGCATTTTTACAGGATTGTCTTCACTCAAATTGAAACTATTCCCAGGCACAGTACTGGGCTTTCAAATCAAAAGGCTATGTTTTATGTTGAACAGCACCTACACCTCAAATAACATGGGCATAGTTCTTGGGGTTCATCTCCCACCTTTTGGTATAAGGTGATACATATTGTGTGTGCAAATCTGGGAACATTTCTGGCCATCATTGCACCTAACTAAGTATATTTGCTAAAGAAATATCTTAATTTTTCTTGTATCATTTGTCAAATTCCTAACATTCCTACCAAACAATCAACATAGAACTTGATATGATTTATACGGTCAGGAAGCATTCCATCTGTTAGCTGGTTTGGATCAGGCAAAAAATCTTGTATGCAGAAAAATATAATCCAATGATAAGCATTTATAAGCTTAAATAAGGGCAAATATGAAGGTATGAAGATATAGCTGGGGAAATTAGACCAAGGGATAGATCAGTAGAGATGCACTAGCAGGAACTAATGGAGATAGTTCATAACACAGAAGAAAGTCCAGTGAGAACGAAAGACTGTAAAGAAAGAATGGACCATCCACAACTTACTAAAGTAGTTAAGGATAGTATTAGATTGAAAGAAAAAGTGCAGAATACTGCAAAAGGAGTACTGGCAAGTCAGAAGAGTGAACTGAATATACAAGGGATGTGAAGGTGCCAGTGTTGGATTGGGGTGGACAAATAAAAATTGCTGAAATAACAATGAGGGAGAAAACTAGCTAGAAATAGAAGAATAGGTAGATAAACTTTTGACAGTCACTGTCTTTAAAAAGGAAAAGAATAAGTAAAATCAATGTTGGTCCTCCACAGCACAGCTTTAAGGAATGGATAATAAGGAAGAAATTATGAATGATTTGAAAACAGATTTTGCACCTGCATGAACTATAGTGGACAGAACCAACATTCCAGTAATGAGTATGATCAGGAGGTCAACGAGAAGGAGAAAGTTAAAACACTTATAATTGCCAAAGTGAAAATACCGAGCAAATTATCTGAACTAAAAACTTACAAGTCCCAAAATGCTTGTGGAGTTTATTGTAGGGTCTTAATAAATTGATGAGATAGACGATGCATTGGTTTTAATTTTGCAAAATTCTAAAGATTAAAGGTTGGGCCTCTCAGGTTGGAAAACAGTGAATGTAACTCTTCTTTCAAGAGGAGAGGTAGACAAAAGGCAGAAAACATAGGCAAGTTAGCTTAACACCTGTCAGAGGGGAACAACTTGAATCTATTACAGAGGAACCTCGATTATCTGAATATCAATTAACCAAATATCGGATTATCCGAAGGAGATCTCAAGGTCCAGATAGAAACATTACATCAAAGACATGTTCCAACACTGATAGCATCTTCTGTTTACAGTGATTAAAAGGGAACTCGCTTAATGAAATGCTGCCGAGAAGAGTCCTGGACTGACAGGATTCCAGGCACTGTCTCCAAATGCCTGCCCCCACCCCCCACACCCGTCCTCTCTCTCTCTCTCTCTCTCTCCCCACATACTTTCACTGGAGTTCTACACAGGGGTGTACCCTAAACCCCCTTTCCCCAGATAATCTCTCCAGGGCAGAGGTGGAACCTGTAAAAAATTTGCAGTAAGAAGTTGTGCGTGTGTGTATGCACATGTATGCGCTATTTGGAGACTCACCCCTCAAAAGGCAGCAGCAGTCTTGTTGGTGTCCAGTCTGGCTGCCCCGGAGAGGGGGTGGTGTTGGACGGATTTGGGGGGAAGGCGGGGGCAGTCTTGGGACAGGTTTGGGGGGAGGGCAGGGGTGGACAATGGCGGTATTGGACGGGAGTTGGGGGCATGTGGGGGGCAGTATTGGGGGGTGGGCAGTGTTGGAAGAGGGTGGGAGCAGGGGCTCGCGCACAGTATGCTGCTACCTCGTCGCCTGAATAGGGTGCGGACCTAACAGAAAACTCTGAGCCCCAGAGGAAAGGCATTGAATCAATTAATTGAATAATCAATTATCCAAACGAAATAGTGCCCGCCCATCCCGTTCAAATCATCAAGGTTCCTCTGCACAACAATCAGGCAAAGGCAACAGTAAAAGAGAAATAGTGTTTGAATATTATTATTTGATCTCTTTAAGGGAATAACAAGCAACATGGTTAATGAACAACCTGCTACTGAGATTTCCAGAAGGCATTTGACAAATTGCCACATCACTACATCAAGCTTACTCCACACAATAAAAGTTCATGGTATAGGAAATAACATATCAACAAGGACAGGGCATTGGTTAACTAACCAGAACCAGACAGTAGGCATAAATAGATCATGTCACATTGGCAAGAGTGTCACATGGATACAGCTTCAACACTTTATAATCCATTTAAATGCCTTGAAGAGTTTATCAAACATATGCTAACGTTATTGATGACACAAAGACAGGCATGAAAATAAGCTTTGGAGATTACTTAAGGGCTTTTCAAAGAGATAGATAGGTCTGGATAATATTATGTGGGAAAATGTGAATTTGCCCATTTTGATAAGAATAAAAAAAGCAGCATAAATCAATAAGGAAAAATTGAACAGTTTGGCCCTGTATCCACTGGAGTTCAGAAGAATGAAAAGCAATCTTACTTAAATATATAAAATCATGGGAGCCTTGAGAACGCAGAGGCTGAATAAACAGTTTCTACTCTGAAGAGACCAGACTGACGGGACATGGTTTCTAAATAAGATGTCGCCTATTTAAGATAAGAGTATTTTTTATCTCTAGAATAGTTGTGAATCTCTGGACCGCACTTCGCCAGAGATCAATGGAGGCTGGGTTACTGACTATGTTTGATGCAGAAATAGAAAATCCTTAACTCAAGGGAATCAAGGGTAGATAGGAAAGTGGAGTTTGATGCCACAATTAGATCTGGTCATGATCAGGCTAAATGCCCTAATGTTGCTCCTAATTCATATGTTTGAATTCAAAGTTAATTTCCACAATGAAATAATCTGAATTGACACAATGAAAGCAAAGTTAAAATTCAAGATAAAAATTCTGAATTCAGAGGAAATTAATAGCCTGTAGCCTGAAGTTACATTACATACTAATATAAAAATGCTTAGGAGGGCCAGTTGAAGTGGTGTCTGTTATTTTAATAGAAATACTAATCAATTCAAAACCATTACCAAAAACATTGGAAGTGAATTAATAATTAAATATTTTTCAGTTATGCAGTTAAATCCCTCACAGCGCCAGGGACCCAGGTTGAATTCAGGTGACTCAGGTGACTGTGCATGGAGTTTGCACAGTCTCCCCATGCCTGCATGATTTTCCTCCCGGTGCTCTGGTTTCCACCCACAGTCCAAAGATGTGCAGGTTAGGTGGACTGGAAATGCTAAATTGCTCATAGTGTTCAGGGATGTGCAGGCTCGGTGCATTAGTCAGGGGAAATGCAAGGTCACAGGGACTGGGTAGGGGGATGGGATGCTGTTCATAGGGTCAGTATGGACTAGTTTGGCTGAATGGTCTGTTATCACACTGTACAGATTCTGCGGAAACAATTCTACGGGTAGCACAGTGGCTCAGTGGTTAGCACTGCTGCCTCACAGCACCAGGGACATGGGTAAGATTCCTGCCTCTGTCTGTGTGGAGTTTGCATATTCTCCCCGTGTCTGCGTGTGTTTCCTCCGGGTGCTCTGGTTTCCTCCCATAATCCAAAAAAATGTGTATGTCAGGTGAACTGGCCATGCTAAATTGTCCATAGTGTTAGGTGCATTAGTCAGGGGCAAATATAAGGTAGGGGAATGGGTCTGGGTGGGTTACTCTTCAGAGGGTCGGTGTGGACTTGTTGGGCCAAAGGACCTGTTTCCATACAGTAGGGAATCTAATCTAATCTAAATGTAACCTGTCGATTTCGGTTTCTTAAATACAGATACATTTTTTCTAATAGTTGTTATTAAATCACAGATTTAATGCCATGAATGTGAAACTTTGTTTAACTGAATGAAAACTGTGAGCAGTATAAAGAAGAACCTAGGTAAAAACAATGACTGCAGATGCTGGAAACCAGATTCTGGATTAGTGGTGCTGGAAGAGCAAAAATGCCATCCCGTATTCCCAATTCCTCCGCCGTATCTGCTCCCAGGAGGACCAGTTCCACCATAGAACACACCAGATGGCCTCCTTCTTTAGAGACCGCAATTTCCCTTCCCACGTGGTTAAAGATGCCCTCCAACGCATCTCGTCCACATCCTGCACCTCCGCCCTCAGACCCAACCCCTCCAACCGCAACAAGGACAGAACGCCCCTGGTGCTCACCTTCCACCCTACCAACCTTCGCATAAACCAAATCATCCGCCGACATTTCCGCCACCTCCAAACAGACCCCACCACCAGGCATATATTTCCCTCCCCACCCCTCTCCACCTTCCGCAAAGACCGTTCCCTCCGTGACTACCTGGTCAGGTCCACGCCCCCCTACGATCCACCCTCCCATCCTGGCACTTTCCCCTGCCACCGCAGGAACTGTAAAACCTGTGCCCACACCTCCTCCCTCACCTCCATCCAAGGCCCTAAAGGAGCCTTCCACATCCATCAAAGTTTTACCTGCAAATCCACTAATATCATTTATTATATCCGTTGCTCCCGATGCGGTCTCCTCTACATCGGAGAGACTGGGCGCCTCCTAGCAGAGCGCTTTAGGGAACATCTCCGAGACACCCGCACCAATCAACCAAACCGCCCCGTGGCCCAACATTTCAACTCCTCCTCCCATTCTGCCGAGGATATGGAGGTGCTGGGCCTCCTCCACCGCCACTCCCTCACCACCAGACGCATGGAAGAAGAACGCCTCATCTTCCGCCTCGGAACACTTCAACCCCAGGGCATCAATGTGGACTTCAACAACTTCCTCATTTCCCCTTCCCCCACCTCATCCTAGTTTCTAACCTCCAGCAACACTGTCCCCTTAACTTGTCCGGACTTGTCCGACCTGCCCAGCTCCTTTTCCACCTATCCACTCCACCCTCTCCTCCCTGACCTATCACCTTCATCTCCTCCCCCACTGACCTACTGTACTCTATGCTACTCTATCCCCACCCCCACCCTCCTCTAGCTTATCTCTCCACGCTTCAGGCTCTCTGCCTTTATTCCTGATGAAGGGCTTTTGCCCGAAACGTCGATTTTGCCTGTCCTCGGATGCTGCCTGAATTGCTGTGCTCTTCCAGCACCACTGATCCAGAATAAAGAAGAACCTAGGCCAGTGCCAAAAATCAGATAATAGATTCACGCATATGAGCATGTTATGGTGAGACAATGCAGGTAGACAGCGCATGGTGAGTTCAGCAGCTCACTATATTCCTCAGTAAAAATAACGAGGGAGTACTCAATTCTACTGTTTTCAGTGCCCAAATAATACTACAGATGAATTAAGAGGGTGCTCAAGATCATGGAGGATTTCTATAGAGCATACAGCATAAAGAAAATAATTAGTAGATAATGAATAAAAGTAATTGCCAGAAAAACAGAGGCAAAATAAGGATTTTTAAAAAGTAGGAAATTAGGATCTGGAACACAATGCCTAAAGCAAATTCAACTCTGTCTTTCAGGAAGGAATTGGATATACACATAGAAAGGAAATAAGTAGAGCAATCTAAGAAACGGAAAGAATAACAGAGTGGAAAAGAGATGGCATGGTATATTAAATATGGTAGACTACTCTGAAACTTTTGATCACATGCAATCCAGGTGAGCTGGCAAATTGGATACACAATCTGCTTGATGGTAGGAAGCAGATGGTAATACTGGAAGGTTGGTTGCCTGACTGGAAGCCTGTGACTAGCGGAGTGCCTCATGGGTCAGTCCTGGGCCCGTTACGGTTTGTCACATATATCAATGATTTGGATGAGAACCTACACTGCATGATTAGTAAGTTTGCAGATGACACTAAAATAGACGGTATTGTGGACAGTGAGGAAGGTTAGCAGAAATTTCAGCAGGATCTTGATCAGCTGGGGAAGTGGGCTAGAAAATGGCAAATGGAGTTTAATATAGATAAATGTCAGGTCTTGCATTTTGTAAAGTCAAATCAAGATAGGAATTATATGGTGAATGGTAGGGCCTTAAGGAATGTATTGGAACAGAGGATCTTGGGTGTTCAGGTTCACAATTGCCTAAAAATTGAGTCACAGGTAGACAGAGTAGTGAAGGGGGCTTTTGGCACACTGGCTTTCATCAGTCAGGGCACTGAGTATAGAAGGTGGGAAGTTATGTTGCAGTTATACAGGATGTTGGTGAGGTGCACTTGGTGTATTATGTTCAGTTTTGGTCACCTTGCTGTAGGAAGGATGTTATTAAACTGGAAAGAGTGCAGAACAAATTTACAAAGATGCTGCCAGGACTCCAGGGCCTGAGCTATAGGAAGAGTTTGGACAAGCTAGCACTTTTTCCTTTACAGCTTGTGAGACTGAGGGGAGATCTTATAGAAATGTATAAGATCATAAAAGGCATGGATAGGGTGAATGCACTCAATCTTTTTCTAGAGTTGGGGAATTGAGGACGAGAAGACATGAGTTTAAGTTTGGAGAGGAAAGTATAAAAGGGAATCTAAGGGGCAACTTTTTTTAACACAGAGGGTGGTACACACATGGAATGAACTGCCAGAGGAAGTGGTTGAGGCGGGTATATTTAAAAGGCATTTGGACAAATACATTGATAGGAAGGGATTAGAAGGATATGGGCCAAGTACAGGAAAATGGGGTTAGTGTGGACAGACATTTTGGTCAACATGGACCAGTTTGGACCCAAGGGCCTGTCTCTGTGCTGTAGGACTCTACAACTCTATATGACTCCAAGTCAAATGGTCTCCTTCCTTCTGTGTTATATGATTTTATCCTATTTTCTGGGATGTGGTAGAAGATAGGGAAAGTCTCTGTGACTGAGCTGAATTAAATTTAAGTGTGTCAATTTTGCACGGCAGATCTGGCAATCTAACATACAAGGTAGAAAGATCCACAACACTTCCAATCCACTGTTGACAACTGACCACCAGCTTGACTAATGGTGGGATCTGAAGAACAGATCTATCACTGATGGCTACATTCCTATTTCACTGAAGATCAGTTCCCTATCAGTAGCAGTTCAGGTAACCCAAAACTATTTTAAAAACATAAAACATGATTGTTGTTCTAAAAATGTACAATTTTAATGGGTTAAGCTCCAGCAGATCCTTGATCAGCACACTTCAGTGTTCTTAAGTCTCAACTCTTAACTTTGGCCAATTCTGTAAGATAGGCTCAGGATCTCTCGGAATGAAGGTGTGCAAAGTAGTTCAGACAAACATAAACTCATGGATTTCGAAGTAGTTTACAATCCTGACGTATAATGATGAGTTTTATCATATCTCAGTGAATCAAATTAAAAAAAAGGATATAGGCAATCTGCAAAATGCAATAAACTTTTATTATTGACAGTCAGCCAGTGTGTTTTTTTTAATTACTAATAAGTAACACACTGACACAGCATGGCTAGAACCATAAAACTGCTTTATTAAACACGGCTAGTGGGAACTTACAATCTGAAAAAACTAAATTAAATGTCAGTGCCCTTCATTAGTGAAGGAATTTAACTAACTACTGACTTTAACTTAGTGTAAAGTCTGCTTTCATAGCCATTTTATGATAAAACAGTGAGCAATGATAGAAAATTCAATCATTTAAGAACATGGCTGATCTCCCACAGAAAAGAGCTTGAGATCATAATGACATAGTCTGGTATCTCTTAGATTTCTGAAGTAGACATGCAGAGTATGATTTCTGTCCCATGACAATTTACCTGCAGATTAAAAGGCTCACTCGTTAAGAAAATTTGCAATACAAAGAACGATTAAATTAACTAGTTTACTGTACCTGGCATGGGATGAAGTTCATTGGTGACTTCATCCTCTATATTATCTGAACTGCTGTCAGGAGACAAATGTGATTGCGCTGTCACTGCCTGGCCAGAATACAGTCCTCCAGTGGCTGACGTTGCTGTACTTGTTGTGATCTCATCCACCTGTTCCAATTCCAGTTGTTTAACAATTTCTTCAGCCTCTACTGCCTGACCTGGAGAGTCAGAACCTGATGTTCCTGTAAATATTCATAAATGTAAATCACGTTACTTAATGAAAGGGTCATTCACCGAAGTGCATTCATCATTACCCTTTGAAATTATGCATATTCACCAAAGCATTGCAGCCAGAAGGGCTAAAGAAAGAAACAATATTAGAAAAACTGTAGTTTGCTAATAGCACTTTTCCCTCCAGATCAGAAGTTTCATTTCATGACGGGAGAACATAATCAGGCTTGACATTTCACTATGGAAGTCTGTCACATGCACTGGGCTTTGCAATAACCGATTCCATGACAGATTCAAAGAAGCTCCATTTTCCCAGCCATTTGAAAAAAATCCATCTTTGACATCTAAAAGTCAAGTTGGGTACTTATCCCTCAGTACTTTACAGGATATTGCTACCTGTGAAGCTGACATTCTTGCTAACATAAGCACCTTTAAGACAACGTTAGAGAGGTAAGATAAAGATTTTTGTTATCCACAAAGACACAGTAACAAAGTCCAACAACAGAAAATATTTTCTGCCCATTGCCAACTTCAGCCTCCAATATTGTTCAACATGAGCTTGAGAAAGTAGACCTCATCTTTTGATTTGGCACTTTAGCACATTCCAGTGCCAACAATGAACTAAACAATTTCAGATTGTCATTCCAACTTTCTTTTTGTTTTCCTTGTATTCTCTGCTTTACATTGTTTCTGGATGGCTTCCTCCAGACTTAAGTTTTGTTCCTTTCTTACCCTACAACACTCAATTCTGCCGTGCAGTCACCCATATTGTCACAGAAATTCCCCTCTTTATCTTATCACAGCTTCCCTCAATCTTACCTTTACCAGCACCGCCACACCAGAAAATATATCACCCACCAATGATTTTGAATATTAAATTGTGAGCAGTTTGATAGATCAATTAAGGATGAAACATTTCTTCAGACAAGTTTATGATAATTGAAAATAAGTTGCAAAAGAATGAGAGAAAATGAAGAAACAATTCTTTATTCAGGGACTGTTGCATACAAGACAGGCCAAATTGCCATCTTCAATACTGTATGATTTCAATACAGTAAATAATTAAGCATACCATATCAAATTCAGTCAAATAAATATGTGCTGTTTGTTGACATTAAAGTGGCCATAGTCCAATTGGACTACAGGACTCTCATTAGACAGAGAGAGAGATGACTGTGGTGGCTTAACCTGAGGGCTGCCACGCCTGAGGTGAAGGGAGAAGTTGAGGAAATGTGGGAAATCAACTCATGCTGTTGGCACCATTCTGCAAATCAATGATCCAGCCAACTGAGCTAACCAATGTCTTTGCTGACCTTACCAAAGCATCTTAAAACAAAAATGCACAAACACACTACATTACATCATTTACATCAGTGGATAAAAATTTTACAAGTGCCCATCTGCTTTGGTCACAGGCATTTAATTTCATACTTTACCATTTTTGTTTGCTGGTGAGAAGAAACTGAAAACAGGAGAAAAGATGGTTCCCAATAAGGCAGTTCGTGGAGGGCTGACCACATCATTAACAATCGGTAGTTTCCCATTTTGTTTACTGCTGTAGCCTATCGTCTCTAAAAAAAAAATAAATAGACTTTAAAATTTGATGTGAACATTGCACAGAAGTAAATGATTAATGAAAGTGTAATGCTGCTTCAGTCTTCCACAAGTCAAAATAAAGTATATGTTTCAGGGTAGGGAGAGAGGAGGAAAGAAAGGTGGCATATTGTATAGTTTAAACTTGCACAACATTTTGTCATGTCCACAGCGGTCACTATTACTTCAGAGTGTAAGATTCGTTGTTCCATGCAAATCCATTTTACAACATATCTGGAGAAGCACAGAATTCTGTAAAACCAAAAGTTTTATTGGGCTATAGCAGTAATACAGATTTATATAGCATCTTTATCATAGTAAAATATCCCCTACAAATCATACAGTCAGATGCCTATCCAAGCCTTGTAACAACATTCAGTATCTTTCTAATCAGTCACATTGTTTGAGACTGAACTGATCGCACATTCTCCTAAAAAGCAGTTCTACAATGGCACCCAATCACAATGTCAGCACCCTGACCATTATTGAATGAACACTATCTAATGACTGCATCTGATGTACTTATAAATTAGTTAAATGCATACTGTCATTAATACATCTTAATTTAGTTCACATCTCCACTCCAAATGTCAGACTTTTGCTCGCTCTCTCTGCTCCAATCCTGCATAAATACTTAGCACCCACAACATTCACATGTGGCCCACCTGTCCGTGTCAGATCCCAACTTTCTCAAACTATCACCCACTCCAATGTGGCTTGGCCTCAGAAACAGAGCACTGAAGAGCTAGGCTGCATGCTGTCTGACTGGCTTAAATATTTTCAAACAGAAATCTCAGCAATGTCTGCAGGGAAGGACGTAGAGAATTCTTTATACCATGGCTCAACCATCCCCAGACTTTTGGTCAACACAACAGTAAGCACTGAAAACGGTAGGTAACTATCCCTACATCCTAATTATGACAGATGCCACACAGGAGATAAATTACTTGCCTGACCTGGTATATGGAATAATGCATTATTTGGCAGTTTGTATATGTGGAATAATCACAATGAAAGCTGATCCATCACGAAGAGCACGAAAAGCAAAGAGAATTGGTGACACAGCAAAGGAAAGGTGCAAGGCACAGTAAAGCAGAGAGGAAAAACCGGGAAGGCTTATGGTGAAGGGTAGAGGAAGAGTGAAATCTTATATAAACAGGGTAAAAAGAATGGAGATGAAAGAGGGAAGACTTATTTTTATCTTTAGTCATGAGAAATGCTAAAGGATGCCAACCAGTTTTACATACCACGGATTTAACTTTACAGAATAATCAAGGGAAGGTACACAATACTCACTGAGGAATAAGAAAACTATGAATGGTCCATTTAAAAAATCACCATAAAAATGTTTAAAATGGAATCAGAGACCCTGAATTCGTTTGCATTTATGAACCAAATTGAAAGCTTTCCAACTAAAACACTTCTTACCCTCATTATTTTGAGAGGAAAACATAAATCAGGAATTGTCTCTAAGATTTCTCCTATTCACATTGCATCAAATGAGAGAAAACACAGAAACCTCCAAAAACTATGGAAAATTGTTGGATTTAGATCGATATTGCTCAAATTTATTTTTTCATGTATTCACTCACAGGATGTGGGCACTGCTGACAAGGCCAGCATTTACTGCCCATCCTTAATTGCCCTTGAGAAGGTGTTGGTGAGCTGCCTTCTTGATCTGCTGCAGTCCATGTGGTAACAGCCTATGTAGTCCAATTGGGTACAAGCTTGCTTACAACGCATATAGCTCACTTTTAACAGCACCTTAAGCATCACTGAAATGAAAGAGAAAATATTTACACAGAACAAACTTGCTCGAGTAAAATATCCAGCAAAGTTAAGTTCCAAGGCTGGTGGATTTATAAACAAGAATTGGAATCAAATACTCTACACTGCTCTTTATATTCAGCATGAAGGGTAGGAAAACCTTTTTACTGATCGGACTACTTTGGTTTTGGGGCAGTTATTCACAGTGGTGAGTTAACATGCAGATTATCTGAATGCTTATTCCTTCAAAGTTTGTGCGAAGATTTGTTGCTCGGGTGCTCGTTGTTGTGGTTCTGTTCACCGAGCTGGGAATTTGTGTTGCAGACGTTTCGTCCCCTGTCTAGGTGACATCCTCAGTGCTTGGGAGCCTCCTGTGAAGCGCTTCTGTGATCTTTCCTCCGGCATTTGTAGTGATTTGAATCTGCCGCTTCCGGTCGTCAGTTCCAGCTGTCCTGATCAGTAGATCCAGACACTCTACACAATCAACACAGGAATTCTTGGACATCATCAGAAATATACATATAGACAAGGAAGAAACCATGGTCTCATTCGATGTAACGGCACTGTTCACCTCTATCGACAAAACCCTAGCCAGAGAAACAATAGCCAACCTGCTGGACATACAGAACAGACAACAGGACGGTGAACCTATCAACAAAGATGGCATACTCAAACTACTGGACCTGTGCCAACTTCACATTCAACAACCAAATATATGAACAAATCAACAGCACACCCATGGGCTCATCCATCTCTGGATTCACAGCAGAAGTGATAATGCAAAGATTAGAACAAACAGTCTTACCGCAAATTCAACCCAAACTCTGGGTCAGATATGTGGATGACACCTTTGTAATCATTAAAAACACAGAAATAGAGAACACACATCGGATCATCAACGCCACACTCACAGGAATCCGATTCACTGGAGGGGAAGAAAAGGACAACCAACTCCCATTCCTAGACGTAATGGTACAGAGAACACCTAACAGAGAATTCACCACAAAGGTATACAGGAAAGCCACACACACAGATCAAGTCCTGAACTATGAAAGCAACCACCCCAACACACAAAAGAAGTTGCATCAAGACACTATTCAAAAGGGCCACAAAACACTGCAGTACACCAGAACTGAAAAAAGAGGAAGAAGAACACCTATACAATGTATTCGCCAAAAACGGATACCCGCACAATTTCATCAACAGATGCCTAAAGGAAAGACAACGGAACAAGGACATGCCGCAACCCAAAGGACTAGCCACACTACCATACATAAAGAGCATTTCCGAACTGACAGCCAGACTACTGCGACCACTAGGACTCATAACAGCACACAAACCAACAGCCACTCTCAGACAACAACTCACTAGAACGAAGGACCCGATACCCAGCATGAGCAAAACCAATGTAGTGTACAAAATCCCATGCAAGGACTGCACAAAACATTACATAGGACAACCAGGAAGACAGCCTACGATTCGCATCCATGAACACCAACTAGCCACGAAACGACACGACCAGCTATCCTTAGTAGCCACACACGCAGATGACAAGCAACATGAATTCAACTGGGACAACACTACTATTATAGGACAAGCCAAACACAGAACAGCCGGGGAATTCCTAGAGGCGTGGCACTCATCCACAGATTCAATCAATAAGCACATCGACCTGGACCCAATATACCGACCACTGCAACAGACAGCTGGAACTGACAACCGGAAGCGGCAGATTCAAACCACTATAAATGCCAGAGGAAAGATCACAGAAGCGCTTCACAGGTGGCTCCCAAGCACTGAGGATGTCACCTAGACAGGGGACAAAACGTATGCACCACAAATTCCCAGCTCGGCGAACAGAACCACAACAACTTATTCCTTCAGTTCTCAGAGGTCAGCCTTAGTTTCAAATCCTGTTCAAAATATATTGACTCATTAAAAACATCCGGCCCTCTTAGCATCTCTTAATAAAGCAGGATTTATAATTGAAAATTCCGTATAGTGTGTTTTTATTTCTTGGAAAGTAGTAGGTTGTTTGCTCAGGAAAGTAAAGTGATCTCTTAATAAAAATGTCACAATAAGGCAGGTACCTGAAGGAGGAGAACATGACAGCACAATCTTGTTATGTCTAAGCCAACGTATGACCTGATTAAACATTTTGGTTTCATACATGTTGCAGGTACCATTAAATTTTTTTCCACTTTTTGTCAATTATCCCAACCACTGCTGAAGCTACTAAATTACACTGATTGTATAATCTACAGAACATATAAATGCACAACAAATATATATTCCGAAACTACAAATTTAAAGGGTATTTTTGCTTAATTCCCCCCTTAAGGGTTCATTTGAGGTCATGCTCAGCAAGTTTTCATTTAAACTACTTTGAAATTTTCCCAAGTGCATGCAATTCAAGTATTGTACATCTTCTCTCAACCTCATTCTTAAGAAAGAGTTTGATTATCTACCTCCAAGTGCAGTAAAACATTTACACATCTTTCACTGTAGAGGGCTCAAGAGGCTGATCTTGTCTTATTGGACTCTACATTAATTTTCTCAGACTATCTGACCTTCCACTAGTTTTAACTTATAAATGGATTTGCTGTCAATTGCCTTGATTTAAGCTGTGCAAATTAGTCCCATCAGATGCCATTTGTTCAAGGTATTGGCACAATTCTTTAGATGCTTCAAAACAATCTTTTCTGATTGCTATACAATATTAAAGTGCCTCTCAAAAACATATATCACAGAATAGGGAGCAAATGCATCACACTCAAATGTAACGAGGTAAGTTTAACAGGGAACATATGGTAATTAAAATGCAAAATGGGTGCGACTTTGAGAGTGAAGATCTTCTGAAGTTAGAAATAAATTCTATTTTTGGAACAGTAAAAACTTTCTACTAAGGTGAGCTTTACAAATACCCAGTATTATAATGACACAGAAGCTCCTCAATTTTGAAGTTGAATGCTTAATGTGAGAAGTGTTTCATTTTTCATTTTAATGAGAACAAATCAAATAGAATGAAAAAGAATATAAATAAAATAATAAAAATTGAAGAGATTATAACTTAAAATATTTTTAAAATGCAATAGCTTCCACCAATAGAAATTCTCCTAATCAATGTCTACTTCCTTTAAAAGAGATGATTTGTCAAGATACTGTTTCAACTTCCAAAGAAGCTGTCATTGTTATTAATGAATCCAAGAGGAGATCCAGGAGAAATTTCTTTACCCAGAGAATAATCAAAATATAGAACTCGCTACCACAAGGCATAGTTTCGGCAAATAGCATATAAATGTTTAAGGGATGATCATGCAGGTGGAAGAAATAGAGCAATATATTGATAGGTTTAGAAAAGACTTGCGTAGAATCTAAAAACTGACATGCTCCCTTGGGACCACATGACCAGCTTCTGTGCTAGAAATATTTAGGAATACCTTTAACTTCGTAAATCATTCTTCAGTGTATCATGCAGAAGGATGGCTCTCAAATGGCATCTGAAATTAATGTACACATTTCAAAATGGTACATTAATGAGGTTTTAAGATTACAATGCTTTGGGAATGTGCCTTTAACTGAAGGTAGAATGCAAAGAGTCATGTGGCCTGTTTTGAAGCCTGTCTTCCAATAAAATTAGGTGGCTTGATTATTAGAAATTAAAGGGGACTGTTTTACTGGATGGAAAATACAAGACAGATGGAGACAATGGCATGTGGTTCATGCTGACACAGAGATAGGCTTTGAAATGGGAAGGGATTCTAAGATAGCTTTGAAACCTCAAACAATGAGAGAGAAGGCAGCAAACCATTTCTAATCACCATCCAGTATTGCAGATGGTAGCTCGTGCCTGAACAGACCAAATTCACGAAGCATTGAAACAAGGCTTAAAAAATTCTCTGGACTTTGAAAAAGAAAATCAGCAACAAAATAAAACTTCATTGTGAAAGATAGTTCTGAGATTAAAAACATTCAAGCTGAGGTATGAGAAGAACAGAAAGAACTGTTGGGTGCTAAAAAAATGAGTTTGTTTCCAGAATTGAATACCTGCTTAGAAGGAGAGTGTAAAATATGCATACAAAGTACGTTTTTGGTTTTGGTAAGTAAAGAAATGTTCTACTTTGTGACTTAAAGCAGAAGTTGCCTACAAATAGTTTTTTGTTACAGTAAAAGTCTTAAAACATGAAATCTTACCATGTAACCGTTTCAAGTAGCAACTGTAAGATTTTCTTCTTAAAAGTTCAGTCTCTAAGGAGATTGCTATACAACAAATGACAGAAATTGTCTCCACTGACCTCCATTCACCTGACTTTTCCGCCTTACTCTGGAGATTGGTTTGTTGGGTTTTGGGCCAGTATGAGGTGTTGATGTGATCATATTATCATCTAGGTCACAATCAAGTCTACATTTTTTTTTCGGAGGATTCTCTGCTTCTGCCTGTGGATTGGACATCAAAATAATGTTTGAATATACGTTCATTCTAGTGTCTTGACACTTCATTCAAAACGCACTTCTCACATGAACATACTGGCTCCTTTGTTAAGTCCAAAGCAACTGCAAAATCATACCATTCTTATGGTATTCAAAGAGTGTCAAATTCCCCAACTTCTGGACACTTCATTATATTTGCTCCGAATAATTAAGATTTTAAACTATTCCATACTCTCCCTTAGGCCAACATGTATTCTTCAAGATATTTTCTGGATTTCTAAGCCATCTCCAACAGAATGGCAACTCATGGCCAGAGAATGATATGTTTTTGAGAGTACAGCTCAAGACCAAGGGCAGCACTGTGGCTCAGCAGTTAGCACTGCTGCCTCACAGCAGCAGGGACACGGGTTCAATTCCAACCTCGGGCAACTGTCTGTATTGAGTTTGCATGTTCTCTGTTTGCGTGTGTTTCCACCACGTGCTCCAGTTTCTATCCACAGTCCCAAGATGTGAGAGTTCAGATTAGGAACCATAGTGATCAGGGCTGGGTAGGTTAGGTGCATAAGCTATGGGAAATGCAGAGATATGGGGGGGGGGGGTGAGGGACGGGGTGAGGGACGGGTGAGGGGCGGGGTGAGGGGCGGGGTGAGGGACGGGGTGAAGGGGGGGGTGAGGGGTGAGGGACGGGGTGAGGGGGGGGTTGTGAGGGGCGGGGGGGGTTGTGAGGGGCGGGGGGGGTGAGGGGCGGGGGTTGTGAGGGGCGGGGGGGTGAGGGGCGGGGGGGGGGGGAGATGGGGGGGATGGGGGGAGATGGGGGGGGATGGGGGGCGGGGGCAGGGGTTTGGGTAAGATTCTGCTCATTGTGTCGGTGTGGACTTGTTGGGCCAAATGGCCTATATCAACACTGGGGAGAATACAATGACGATGATTATTTTTCCCTCTCCTACAACAGCAGGAAAGCGAGGGAGGAATCTAGTTTTTCTGCAAAAGCAAAGTTGTATTCAACAGAACTGTAACAGGACAGTCAGTATCAATGTGCCTTTATTAAACATTGCAGTTTAATGCAAACTTTTAAGTAGTTATATGCACACTGAAATGTACAGCATTAACAGAAACATTAATACAGCATTTCATTTTATTAAATTGATTAAATCCTTTATCTCAACAATCCAATAAAGCATTCATATATAAAACCTAATTTAAAAAGTACTGATTAAATTCCAAGTTTTGAATCAATGTATTAAGTAGGTCAAAGGGCTGTTGTAGAATTCCAGGTTCCAGTCACACCTGTTCCTGAGGTGTGTCATAATGTGTCGGAACAGGTTGATTAAATATAGCTATAAGCTGGTCAATACCAGAAGGTACTCTGATCAAAGATTTCATTGCTTTATGCTTCACTGTTCCTTTAAGACTTTAATGCCAATTTATGAAACCATTCTCCAAATAAATCTTTTCCAATAAGAGGCTTTTAAAAATGACAATCTCAGTTCCAGTTAGTATGTGCAATGCTCAACTTTAATCAAAATCCTGCAAGAGAAATGTGTTAAGTAAAGCTGTCCAAACAAGAAATTCATGACATTCAACAAACTTTAATCAATGGCTTTTTGCTTTAGAATTGCAATATTACCAGGCAACCAAAGTCTAGTTTCTGGAACTGACTTTTCATTCTTTCATTAAACCAAATTCTCCATGCAGCATGCAATATAATCACTTTGCACCATAACATTATTCGTGCATCTTAGAGCATCGTATAACAATCATCAAATTCATGTTATTTTTAAATCAAAGTAATATCTTTACTGTTCTTAATGGAAGACTTCACTTTAGCTTGCATTAACCTCCCATTAATACAACAGCCAAACAACAGAGACTTAAAAATATTTAAAAAAGGAGCAAGAATAGGCCATTTGACCATCACTATTATCGAACATGCCCAAAGCTGAGTTTCTATCTCAGCGCTATATTTCCTATATTTCTGCTACAAACCAGCTTATTCCTTGCAGACAGATAAATAATGAATCATGAGGTGTAGTGGGAGTCAAAATGAGGAGACTAATGCCTCAAATTTCTCAATCTGTAAAGCTATCAGGAACTCTTAAAATGAGATTTTACATAAATCACGTTATCCAGGCATTAATTCTGACTCTCCCCAGTTTGAGTCAAAAAGTGTGGTGCTGGAAAAGCACAGCCAGTCAAGCAGCATCGAAGGAGTAGGAGAGTCAATGTTTCGAGCATAAGCTCTTCATCAGCTCCTCGGATGCTGCCTGACTGGCTATGCCTTTCGAGCACCACACTTTTTGACTCTGATCTCCAGCATCTGCTGTCCTCACTTTCTCCTGTTTGAGCTGGGTACATGGCATATAATAATGGTCATCAATTGGTTGAATTCTTTTTTTCTATTCACCTTAAGATAGCAGATAGTACCTACTAGGCAAGTACCAATGACAGACCATAGTTTAGGGTGAGCTTTCTTCTTTTGAGACTTGGGAGCAAATGCAATTCAGACAATGAGATACAATATTTACTCAATACTCTTACCATAATGGTAAGAGTCCCACACAATTTTTAAAAAAATCCAACCTGGTTACTAGTGGATCAGAAACTACAGTTCAAAATATCAATTAATTGGTAATATTTTGGAAAGACCTTCATAAAAATCACTTAACATTTGGTATAGAAAGAGGAAATATTCAATTTCTTTTTCTGTCAGAAGAAGCATTTTTGACTGGGTCAGAAAAGCACTGGGCACCACTGACCCTCAGAAGCCAAACTGAAAGGTTTCCAATCCCTAAAGCCAAAACCGTTGATATTGCAGTAAACATGTAAAGTAACAAAAAGCTAATTTATTATGGTTTTGGCTAAGTGTCCGAATGAATGACAGAGCATCTTGACACTGTAATGCAACGGCAAAGCATACAACAATTAAGGATAAGAAAAAACAAACTTATTTCCTTCCAAAGCACTAGGAAGTTTTCCCAAACTCTGATGTTTAAAGCATAGGAGACTGTTCGGCCTAATGTGTCCATATTGGTTGACAAAGATCATACTGCACTAAAAATAAAACAAATGTAGATAATCTCCAGTTTATTTAATCTCCAGACAGGGGCAAATAACCAGGTTAAAATCATCAGGAACAGGAGAGCACTAAAGATCATGCAGCAAAGACAAATTAATACAGAACTAGTACATCTCAAGCTACATGTATCTTAATGTCCTTGCCATTCTTTTCCTCCTCTGATTTCTTTCTTACACTCTGAATGTCTGCAGAGCTCCAGTGTAAAGTGTGGTTAATTTCAGTTATGTCAGTCTGTTTACAAAACACAATTCTGATATTCAGTAACAACTCCCACAGCTATTTGATTACCATACCTTTGTAGCAGTTCCTCGAATAAGTCTTTTAATTGATGAGAGCAAACCAGTTTCCTTTTTCTGTGGTTTTGCCCCCATAATAGGTATTGAATCATCTACATCTGAGCGCTTGCGTTTCTTGTCTGGTCGTGATGCATGGACAGGGTTGGTTTGCTGAGAAGGCTTTCGCATTCTCAGCCTCATTCTTAAAAGGTGTCACATGAACAACTGCAGGAATAGGAAAACAAACTTAATTGTCAATCAATTCAAAAAATACAAAAGTAACCAGTTGACCATCCCATGTAAAAATCAGCATGGAACCTGTGAACATTAAGTTAGAACTATCGAAATGGACCATTAAGATCATTCTTGCCCCCTACACTAAACTCATGCAGGCAAGAAGCCAAAGGAGAATTCTTAAACATAAGAATACAGCTCACTTTTAAGATTTCATTTTGCTTAAAATTAGACTTGATGTACAACTAGATTTCAGCTGCTGGAAGTCTGATTCTGCAGTTCTCTTTTCAGCCCAAAGGTAACACATGAATAACAAATACGTTTGTTTCTTCATCTAAAGAGAACTCTACAGTACATTCAAATGATGAAACAGCTGGATCAGATTTTCTGTATACTAAAATAGGTACAGTGGACTTATGAGAATTGGTTAATACATCAAACAAAATCTGGTTTCACTTTATGCCAAATTCTTAACATGATTAACACTATCGTTAAAGTTAGCAGCCTATCAAAATCATTACATCGTTAATTCTTTTCTAGTTTGCAACTAGAGTCACAGAACAAGAATTTAATAGAGAGGGAGCACTGGTGTAACAGCCAAAATAAATCACTCCCAAAATCAACACACAACTATTTCTCCAATAAAATAAAACCACGTGACTCCATTAACAAAGTACTCTATTTAAATAAAGCACACAAAAATAATGTACAGATCAGCTACAAAATATTCAACAATAAATTCATCATGACATATTGAAAATATATAAGGCAAGTGATTGAATACAAGAGGGTGCTGAAAATTAAGTTCCTGAAAATAAGTGGCAGGGTGGGGTCACCATCGGAGCTGAGATGCATTAGGAAACAGCAGTTTGGTATTTACAGCAGTCAAATTGCATATTGATCATGTGCAAATCAAAGCAGGTCCTTTTTCTGCATTGAAGACTTATTTTGCACATTAGAGACTAGCCCTTACAGTTGGAGTACTATATAACTTTCAACTTGTCAAATACATGACCCATTTCCATCACCATTGCAAAAAATATTGTTTCATTAAATGTCCAATTTTTTGAGACTATTAATCATCCTTGTTCAAGTTTCCTATCGCCCATTTCATTATCATACAAGCTGGAGCCACGGATAAGCTAAACAAAAATTGGGAAGATGGTAGTGTTCTGCAACTTCCACCAAGGCCATTCAACTCCTGGTGTCAATGCAGCTTCTGCCCAAACACAGACAACAAGCTGAATGACAGAGGTAAAGCACTACTGTCCACCATCAGGGCAGTTTTTGAAGGGAGTATGGCATGAAGAAACACTGGAGAAATTGAAGTACGGGGAATTGGGGGAATTCTCCCTGCTGGGCGAAGTCATACCAAGCAAAGAAAAATAGTTGTGTCTTTTACAGGGTAGGAGTTCCTCAGGATAGTGTGCTCGGCTCAAACATCTTCAGCTGCTTCAATGACCATCCCTTCAACAAAAGATCAGAAGTGGGGATGTTCACGAATGATTGCACAACATCCAACACCATCTGCGACTTAGCAGAAACTGAAATAGCCCCTTCCTATATACATCAAGACCTGGACAATATCTGAGCTTGAGTTCCTAAGCAGCAAGTAAGGTATATAAGTGCCAATAACCAGCTCCGACAAGAGAAATTCTATCCATCTTCCCTTGACACTCAATGCCATTACCATAATTGAATCCCTCATTAGATTAGATTACTTACAGATTACTTACAGTGTGGAAACAGGCCCTTCGGCCCAACATGTCCACACCGCCCCGCCGAAGCGCAACCCACCCATACCCCTACATTTACCCCTTACCTAACACTACAGGCAATTTAGCATGGCCAATTCACCTGACTTGCACATCTTTGGACTGTGGGAGGAAACCGGAGCACCCGGAGGAAACCCACGCAGACACGGGGAGAACGTGCAAACTCCACATAGTCAGTCGCCTGAGGCGGGAATTATAAGATTAGGAGTTACCATGGAAGAGAAACTGACCTGGGCCAGTCATATAAATTCTGTACCTACAAGAGCAGGCGAGAATCTGTTGATACTGTTGTAAATAACACATCACCTGACTTGCTAAAGCGTGTCCATCACCCACAATATGAAATGCAACAACTTACCAAAGTTCTTTCAATGGCCTATTCCAAAGCAGCAACCTGTAGCATCTAAAAGAACAAGGGGATACATCTACATCTGAAAACAACCCCCCCACAAAAGGCCCAGTCAGCTGGACTTGGAACTACATCTCCCTCCATTCCAAAAATAAATGCAGCTGTTCAAGAAAGCAGCTCACCATCACCTTCTCAAGGACATTTGGGGGGCAATAAATGATGGTCTTACCAGTGATGTACACATCTTGTGGATGAACATTTGAAAATGTTGCTATTTTTGGTGAAGGTTTCTCATCTGAGCAGAAAAGTTAACTAGTTTCAATTCACAGAAATGCCTCCGTTGCTCAACTCTTCCTACCCCCTACCCAATACATTTGAACCCAAATTTGATAAAAGCACCAAGCACATTCCCTTTGCCTATGAGGCATCATGTAACTCAAGCAACAAGAAACTGTGCTATTTATGATAAGCAATGGTCAGTTCTGCTGTGAAATTAAGCCACTGGTAACTATGTAGACAAAGATATAAAATTCTGTTCACTTGGGGCATTTTCACCTTAAGACTCTTGTACAGAGTACAAATACAACTGAAAATAGTTGGGTCAAACGACCTGTTTTTGTGCTGTAAACATAATTAATTCTACACAAGTACAAGACTTGAACTCAATACCACACTATGCCAAGGTCAACTCTCAGAGACAATCAAACAATTAAAATTATTAAACTGAATCTGAAAAACATATCAACTGGGAAAGACAATTTTATTAATATTAAACACTCCTAATTTGATGAAGTTATGCAACAGAATAATTAGGCAGTATTACTTCTACAAGGTGCCTCATGGTAGATTAGTTGGCAAGGTTAGATCACACAGAATAGAGGGAGAACTAGCTATTTGGATAGAGCTGAGAACTGGCTCAAGGTTGAGACAGAGGGTGGTGGTGCTGATGGTGTGTTGCTTTTCGGATTGCTTGTGATCAGTGGTATGCCACAAGGATCAGTGCTGGATCCACTACTTTTCATCATTTATATAAATGATTTGGATGTGAACATGGGAGGTATGGTTAGCAAATCTGCAAATGACACCAAAATTAGGGGTGTAGAGGACAGCAAAGAAGGTTACCTCAGAGTACAATGGAATCTTGATCAGATGGGCCAATAGGCCAAGGAGTGGCAGATGGGAGTTTAATTTAGATAAATGTGAGGTGCTGCATTTTGGAAAGACAAATCAGGTAGGCCTTATAAACTTAATGGTAAGCTCTGGGGAGTGTTGCTGAATAAAGAATGCAGGTTCATAGTTCTTTGAAAGTGGCATCAGAGATAGGTAATTTAGTTAAGAAGGCATTTGGTATGCTTGCCTTTATTGGTCAGTAAATGGAGTATAGGAGCTGGGAGGTCAGCTGTACAAGATACGGGTTAGGGCAGTATTGGAATATTGCATGCAATTCTGGTCTCCCTGCTATAGGAAGGATATTGTAAAACTTGATAGGGGCCAAACGCTGGCAAAGGGGGCTAGATTTATTTAGCATACCTGGTCAGAATGCATAAATTGGACCAAAAGATTTGCTTCTGTGCTGTACATCTCTGACTCTAAATATGTTTTTTTTCAGCTATTGTGACACTTTAGAGTGATTCACATGAGCAAAAATTAGATAATTTAATTTTACTTACAATGTAACAAAATAGTGCAGGACAGGAGTGCTGCTTATTTTGGCATCGGGAATGAATAGGTGAACAGCACGATACAGAAACAAGTCAAGTCACGTGGTGTGAAACCTAGTAACAGAAAGATTTAGAATGAAGAATTCAGAGTACAATGAAGCTCACATTAGAAAATTTCCATGAATCTCGGGTAAAGTTTTGCCATACACAGTTATCAAATTTTACTAATGACTCGCCTAATTATAAAACAACAAGATATATGTTCTGTCATGTCTTGTAAGGTTCCTTAACAAAAGCAGTTAGCAGAACATATGATCCATGCGAAAGACTAACAAAATATTATTGTTCTGGAACCAAGATCACAAGATTAGTTTTCTGCCTCTTCTGTATGGGGAACCTGTGACATGGACTGACACTCCCACGCATCTCCTCCCACAGACCACTCTAACAAGTATCAACTTCAACTCCTAAAAATATGTACAGTGGTATCATTAAGTGAAACATTTTTCAAATAGTATACAGCAAATATGTTACAAAATGACCAAATTGCAGAGACAAATATAATACCAATACACCAGAGATAACTATAATGCAGTATCAAAGGAAAATATTGCAGTAAAATTACTTTAAAAAAAAGCAGCACAGCTAGAATGAAACTCCCAGCATTTAGGTAGGATAGATGGTTAATCATGACAACAACAGTGACAATCACAAAATAGAAATAGCCAAGTCAGACTGACACAATGTACTGGTAGCCAAAAGATTCCATGGGATTTCTCGAAATTAGAACGTTAAGGGGTGAGCTGATGAGGTTTTTATAATTATGAAAGGGCTTGTTAGAGTGGACTTGGAAAACAAATCTTGATTTGGAGGGGACAGCGAAACCAAGATACATAAATATAAGATAGCCCCTAACAAAAATCCAGCAGGGAAGTGAGGAAAAGATACAACAGTGTTAGAATGTGCGCCTTGCTACCCAAGGAAGACGTTGAGATGACGAGCAGAGATGCATTTATGAAAAAGCTAGATAAGCACGAGTGAGAAAGGAATAGAAGGATATGTGGACAGGGTCAGTTGAAGAAATTCAGAAGGTTGTTTGTGTGAAGGTCAAACACTGACATGAATCTTGGGCCAAACAGCTTGTTACTGTTCTTGCTTTGGTGTCATCAGTATTACACACAGATTATGGCTATTACAAGGTATCCAAGAATATTACCAATTATGTCATCATTCACCTTCTCCCATTTAAAAGAAAACCTTCTCTCAACCCCAAACTGACGATGGGTTGCAGCTCTGTGGCTACACTATCTTCCACATAAAGTCACTGAATATTCAAATAAATCTCTCTTCCCACTATGACAATGGGAGACAAAGCACAGCCAAATCTACTGTTGTCATCAGATGAACCTTCCCAGCAAGAACCACTGAGTAATTTAGTCATTCACGGCATAAACATGCTCAACACCCTTTTAACACTCCATCAAGCCAGTTAACCACCTGACGCAATATGTTTATAACTAAATTTAAAGAACATTATCAGGAGCACTGCTTTACTGATTAATCTGACCGAACAGGTCAAATGTAGTTTTGACTAAATAGGAGTCCTCCAGCACAGGATCCAAGGACAACTCATAAATCCAATTGTAAACTGTGAGCTCGAGACCTGCTCCATCGAGTTTATGACTGCCGTAGATACTCTTGCATATAGATTTTGCAGCTGCTTTAGGCTTCAACCTTTTAGAGGATTGTCAAATTCCCTCAACAATCAGAAAGATGGGAAAGATGAGGACCAAAAGGAGGACGTTTTGCACCACGATATGTAACCTAATTACTAACTGTGACATGTGCATTGAACCCCAGCTCCAAACCATTGGGCATACCCAGTGTCTCAAAGTATGGATCTTCACCCCAAGTTCTTACATGTTCGGCTCAGATTCTGCATACTGAGTGAACCTGTCGACTCTTGACACAGAAGTGTACACATTCAGTTCATGGAGGTCCAGTGTGCGTGTTCAGTACTTGCAGATTTCTCGAAGTCTTAGCAACATTTCAAATTCCTGTACATCTGATTGAGTTGGACTCCTCAGCTATTCGGTGTATTGGACCATAGTGCACTTTTCACAGAAACAAGGACATAATCGTTCAATATATTCCTCACAACACCAGAAATCCTGTGTAATGAAAACAGAATTTGACTGATTCAGTTACTGCACAACAATGGTTCTAATTTAAATTTAGGGCATTACAAAAATGAACTATCTTTGTTGATTAGATTATTAATCAAATTCCTTGTGACTGCAGAACAAATCAATTTACAATTGGTTTGTGGCACCTGTACTTCCAACCATTATAGATCAGACACATACTGATATTACATTGTAAAATGGAGATGTTTAGATTATAAACCTTTGGATTGCAAGAGTTGTTCACTCAGATGTTAAATAGATGGAGCCTCATCTGTAAGATCACTCAACACATTCTGGCAGATTATAAACTCAAACAAAAAATCCCTTTATTTTGTACGATCTTTGGCTCCATTCATTTTCAGGGTGAAATGCTGTCTGCTCTGATAGGACAGAATAGTGACACTTTACATCCTCTGCTGCCCAGCTCTGTGCCAGGAGCATCCAACTTTGTAAACATTGATCATCCCAGCTAAATTCAGTAGTGAATGCAAAATCAGCAAAAACAATGAAAACTTAGAGAGAACCAGGCAGGACCATGTTTAATCATCCAACAAGTTATTGATCTGTTTCAAAAAGCATTTCATATAAAAAGCCATGCTCAGAAGAAATTGTAAAATTTGTAATTAATGTAACCATATTGAGTAAAGTTTATTCATGTACTTAACATGACTTTTTCTCATGGTTAGTAGTATGAACCTCAGTCTTATACAATACATGCTCATCAGCCTTCTGGCCCGCATGCTGACACACAGCATATTCCACTGAGCGCAAGAGTAACAAATTTAAACACAAAGTCTTCTTGCTGCATTTACCTAGATGTTGGACAGATAAAATACATTCTGGTTCATAGAAGATGGAAGTCCATTCACAAGACGACAATTGGACACATAAATACAAAACTGGGAAATAGAGGTGCAAGCCCACATTTAACTGCTCAGAAGCAGTTAACTTGCAGGGAGGACACAGTAAATGGCTCCACACATTCTTCCACTTAGGTATGTGGCAGGAAGGGAAGAGATGCAACTTCAATATTCAACATGTGGGAGGTATTTTAAGGACCATTTCTTTAAAGTACAGGACAGGCATGTTCTTTGAAAAATGAAGGACAGAAATAGCCGGATTCGGGAACCTTGGATGACAGGGTCAATTACCAACGAAGTCAAAAAAAAATACCAAAGGTTGAGGCAACTAAAAACATACAAAATCCTTGAACAATATACAGGAAGTAGGAAGGAGTTCAAGCAGGGAGTTAGGAGGGCTAAAGTGAGCTACGAAATGTCCTTGGCCAGCAAAGCGTAGGAGAATCCAAAGGCATTTTATACATACATGAGATGCAAGCGGGTAGCTAGGGAAAAATTTGGCCCATTCAAGGATAAAGGAGGGAGATTGCTTGAAGCCAAGGAATGACTACCTTACATCAGTATTCACCAAAAAGAGGGAGGTGAGAGATGTTGAGGTTGGGCAAAGGTGTGTGAATACTCTCAGGCAGTCAACATAATGAAGGAGGAAGTGTTGGGTGTCTTGAAATACATTAAAATAGACCAGTTCCCACTTTCAGATGGGATCTATCCCAGAATACTGTGGGAGGCAAGGGAGGGAATAGCTGGGGCCTCAACAGGGCCTTATCTTCGCATCCTCTTTGGTCTCAGGCAAGGTTCCAGAGAACATGAGAAAAGCCTTTGTTTAATGGAAACAGAGTTAATCCAGGTAATTACAGGCTGGTGAGTTTGATGTCAGTAGTGGGGAAGCTCTTGAATAAGATACTGAGAGACAGGACTTATTCACACTTGGAAGCGAATGGACCTGTTAGTGATAGGCAGCATGGGTTTCTTTGGAAAAGGTCATGTCTCAATAATTTGATTGAGTTTTTTGAAATAGTGAGATGAATGATTGATGAGGGAAGGGTAGAGGATGCTGTCTACATGGACATTAGTAAGGCATTTCATAAGGTACATCATGGCAGGCTGGTAGAGATTCGTGGGATCTGGAGTGAGCTGGCTCGGTGGATATAAAAACTAGCTTCAGAATAGAGATCAGTAATTATTGATGTTCCACAGGGACACCCTCTGTTATTTGTAATAGAAGGTGGGGAAATAGATGGTGGTCTTGAAGAATGCCCATATTAATAGGTGGTGGTGCTGGATGTCTTGAAATGCATAAAGGTGGATAAATCCCCAGGACCTGATCAGGAGTAACCTAGAATTCTGTGGGAAGCTAGGGAAGTGATTGCTGGACCCCTTGCTGAGATATTTGTATCATTGATAGTCACAGGTGAGGTGCCAGAAGCCTGGAGGTTGGCTAACGTGGTGCCATTATTAAAGAAAGGTGGTAAGGACAAGCCAGGGAACTATAGACCAGTGAGCCTATCGTCGGTGGTGGGCAAGTTATTGGAGGAATCCGGAGGGACAGGATCCATACATATTTGGAAAGACAAGGACTGATTATCAATAGTCAACATGGCTTTGTGTGTGGGAAATCATGTCTCACAAACTTGATTGAGTTTTTTGAAAAAGTAATAGGATTCCTGAGGGCAGAACAGTGGACATAATTGACATGGACTTCAGTCAGGCATTCGCCAAGGTTCCCCATGGGAGACCAGTTAAAAGTTAGATCTCATGGCATACAGAGAACTAACCATTTGGATACAGAACTGGCTCAAAGGTAGAAGACAGAGGGTGGTGGTGGTGAAGGGTTGTTTTTCAGACTGGAGGCCAGTGACCACTGGTGTGCCACAAGTATCGGTGCTGAATCCACTACTTTTTGTCATTTATACAAATGATTTGGATATGAACATAGGAGGTACAATTAGTAAGTTTGCAGATGACACCAAAATTGGAGGTGTAATGGACAGCGAAGGAGGTTATCTGAAATTACAATAGGATCTTGATCAGACGGGCCAATGGGCTGAGAAGTGGCAGATGGAGTTTAATTCAGATAAATACAAGGTGCTGCATTTTGGGAAAGCAAATCTTAGCAGGACTTATACACTTAATGGTAAGGTCCGAGGAAGTGTTGCTGAACAAAGAGACCTTGCAGTGCAGGTTCATAGTTCCTTCAAAGTAGAGTCGCAGGTAGATAGCATGGTTAAGAAAGTATTTGGTATGCTTTCCTTTATTGGTCAGAGTATTGAGTACAGGAGTTGGGAGGTCATGTTGCAGCTGTACAGGACATTGGTTAGGCCACTTTTGAAATATTGCATGCAATTGTGGTCTCCTTCCTATTGGAAGGATGTTGTGAAACTTGAAAGGGTTCAGAAAACATTTACAAGGATGTTGCCAGGGTTGGAGGATTTGAGCTACAGGGAGAGGCTGAATAGGCTGAGGCTGTTTTCCCTGAAGCATTGAAGACTGAGGAGTGACCTCACAGAGGTTTATAAAATCATGAGGGGCAACTTTTTCATGCAGAGGGTGGTACGTGTATGGAATGAGCTGCCAGAGGAAGTGGTGCAGGCTGGTACAATTGCAACATTTAAAAGGCATCTGGATGAGTATATGATTAGGAAGGGTTTGGAGGGATATGGCAAAGTGCTGGCAAATGGGACGAGATTAGGTTGGGATATCTGGTCGGCATGAGCGAGTTGGACCAAAGGGTCTGCTTCCGTGCTGTACACCTCTATGACTCTATATATAAACGATCTAAAGGAAAATTTATGTAGTCTGATTAGGAGGTTTGCAGATGACACCAAAATTGATGAAGTTGCAGATAGTAAGGAGAATTGTCAAAGGATACAGCAGGATATAGACAGATTGTCGATTTTGGCAGAAAAATGACAGATGGCGTTTAATGTGGACAAATGTGAGGTGCTACATTTTGGAAGATAAAATTCAGGTACAAATTAAACAACAAATGGCAGAACTCTTAAAGGAATGTTGACATTGGAGGAACTGGGTGTACAGGTTCACAGATCCCTGCAAGTGGTAACGCAGGTGTCTAAAGGAGCCAAGAATGCACACAGCATGCTTGCCTTCATTGATCGGGGGCTGAATATAAAATTTGACAAGTTCTCTTACAGCTGTATAATATTTCATTCAGTTCTGGTTGCCACACTATTGAAGGAGGTGGATGTGCGTGCAGATAAGATTTACCAGGATATTGCCACATCTGGAGGATCTGTTATTAGGAGAGGTTGAATAAACTTGTTTTCACTGGAAAGACAGAGGCTGAAGGGGATCTACAAAATTATGAGGGGCATAAATAAGGTGGATAGTCAGAGACTTTATCCCAGGGTGGAAAGATCAATTACAAAAGGGCACAGTTTCAAAGTGAGATGGGGTAACTTTAGGGGAGAGGTGAGGGAAAAGTTTTTCACACAAAAGGGTGGTGGTTACCTGGAATGCACTGCCAGTGGAAATGATGAAAGCAGACACGTTAGCAACATTTATGGTGCATCTTGATAGGCACATGAATGTGAGGTGAACACAGAGATAAAAACTGTGTATGGGCAATAAGTAGCGGGTCTAGGTAAGGTTTAGGAATCAGTGCAGGCTTGATGGGCTGAAGGGCCTGCTCCTGTGCTGAAATGTATTATATTGTATTTTAGGAGATAACAGGAAGACATAAATAAAGGGGAAGCAGTGGATGTAATATAATTGAATTTTCAAAAGGCATTTGATAGAGTACTACAGCTAGGCTACTTGATAAGATAAGGGTCCATAGTGTTGAATAAAGAATATTGGGATGGATAGAAGATTGGTTAACTAGATTAGATTAGATTACTTTACAGTGTGGAAACAGGCCCTTCGGCCCAACAAGTCCACACCGACCCGCCGAAGCGCAACCCACCCATACCCCTACACATCTACCCCTTATCTACCACTACGGGCAATTTAGCATGGCCAATTCACCTGACCTGCACATCTTTGGACTGTGGGAGGAAACCGGAGCACCCGGAGGAAACCCACGCAGACACGGGGAGAATGTGCAAACTCCACACAGTCAGTCGCCTGAGGCGGGAATTGAACCCGGGTCTCTGGCGCTGCGAGGCAGCAGTGCTAACCACTGTGCCACCGTGCCGCCCACGAATAGAACACAGGATAAGAAGGGCATTTTCCAGATGGCAACATGTAACTAGTGGAGTGCTGCAGGGATCAGCAATGGGTTCACAGTTATTTACAATATTATCAATGACTTGGATGAGGAATCTAAATGTACTATCGTCAAGTTTATGGATGACACATAAGTAACTGAAAACGGAAGTGGTGAGGATGATACATTGATTCTAACAGAGGAATACAGACCAATTAGATGAGTGAACAAACATTTGGCAAATGGAATACAAGTAGTTCTTCTATGACACAATAGAATCTTATAGAATCCCTATAGTGTGGAAACATGTCCTTTGGTCCAACAAGTCCATATCGAACCTCCGAAGAGTAATCCACCCAGACCCATTCCCCCACTATCCTATATTTACCCCTGACTAATGCATCTAATCTACACAGCCCTTGACACGATGGGCAATTTAGCATGGGCAATTCACCTAACCAGTGCATCTTTGGATTGTGGAAGGAAACCCACACAGACACAGGGAGAATGTCCAAACTCCACACAGTCAGTTGCCTGAGGCTGGACTCGAAACCGGGTCCCTGGCACTGCGAGGCAACAGCGCTGACCACTGATGGTTGCGTTCTTCTGCAAAGCCCCATTATGGAAAAATCTCATTTTAGAAACAGCGCTTAAAGTGTTGGTGATGTAATCATGTTACACCAACACAAGTTTTAAAAGTTCGCATTTTAGAAAGTGTCCCCAATTTGACAATCGCATTACAGCGAATTTGCGTTAACAAAACGTGCATTATAGCAGAACGACCTCCATAATGTGGAAAAATATGAGGTTATGTACTTTGGCAAAAAGAGTAGAGGAACTGAGTATTACTTAAATGGAGAAAGACTGCAGAATGTTACAGCACGGAGGGATCCAGGAGCCCTCGTACATAATCATAAAAAGCTAGCATACCAGTTCAGCAGGTAATAGGAAAGGCAAATGGAATGTTGACCTTTACTTTAAAGGAAATGGAATATGCAGGATAAGTAGATTCTCTCTCCTGAACATGAGAAAACCACTTCATGGTCCTTTTCACCCTTGGTAATACCCCAAATTAACCAAATTTATTCAATTCAACTTCATAAATACCACAGTGAATTTAACCTCAACATCTCAGTCTTATAAACATTTTCATGTTGCTATCCATCACACGTCAATAAAAGGAATTGGCACTCCCTCAGTCTTAGCTGTGGTGAGAATGATCAGGATACTTATTGCTCAAAAATGTATTTCCTGACAAACTGGGGTAAAAATTGGTACTGTGTAATGTTTGGTGAATAAATTTCAAATTTTAATTGAAAGTCAGGGTGTGCACACCATAAGCCCAAGCATAAAGTTAATGTGATATATATTCAATTCAGAGTACCTAGATTAGATTCCACATTCAGGTCCAACACGTTTACCCAAATAAAGTCAAAATTATAACATTTGATCCTTTTCATAGATAGTTTAGTACTAAACAGAACAATTCTCTGTATTGATTCAGTACTGTAGAGATCACAGTCAATATATAGAAGAAAGCCACAGAAACCACGTGATTGTTAAATGCATATATTGCATATATGCTTTTATATTGCATATATCCATTTTTAATCAGAAAGGGAATCAAGGGTTATGGAGGAAAGGCAGGCAATTTTATGATTATAAGATCAGCTTTGATCTCACTGAAGAGAGGAACAGGTTCAATGGCTGAATGGCCTGTTTCTGCTCCTATGTCTTATGGTCTGAAAGAACAAGCTCAGACTTGACAGGTCAAATGATCTCCCAAACTAGTGTCAACATCCTATTGTCAGGTAGGATTAAGTACTCAGCCTGGATGCAATATCATTTTTATAACCAAACAAAAATGTAACCAAAACAACAACCTCAATAATGAATTTACAAATCTAAGTATTTCTGTAGAGCTTTTAAGGTAGAAAGATGAACTACACTCACATGAGGATATGTCGCTATGCCCATTAAAAGCACTCAGAACTTGTAGTTAGATCAGCACAGTATTAGTAGATACTAGAATCTGGAGAAATAAGATCAGTTATGCTTAAGGTTCATCACATTGCTGATGAAGGGCTTTTGCCTGTAACGTCGATTTTCCTGCTCCTCAGATGCTGCCTGACCTACTGTGCTTTTCCAACACCACTCTAATCTTGACCTTAAGGCTCATCACATCTGACAGAAGTAAAATGGATGTAGCAAAAACATTTGTTTTTCTTTCATTCATCAGTCATATTTTAGTAACTGTTGAGCTACTTTATCACTATCTTATGACAGCACATGCATTCTCTCTCTCTTCCCTGTTCTCTTGACATCAGAGCCAATTACAGATGATAAAAGATTTGTGCCAACATTGGCCCGTCTATTTGCATGTATTTTTAGTGAGTCACTACAAACACACAGACAGGAAATAGATAGTCTGAAACTGTGGCTTTGAGCACATTTTGTGAAGCAATTCATGTTATGATTATGACAGTCAGGTTTCATAATAAAATGGAATTCATTCATAAATGTCTGCATCATTGAAATAAGTCATAATCTAGTGCATGATTTGAGTCATTCGATTGAACATTTACAAAACAAGCTCAGTCAAGTTGAAAGGATCAGGCACTTCTATTTTCAGAAATAAACACCATGGCTCAGAACTTCAAATTAAGAAAGATATCCTATTTCAATGCAGTTGTGGAAGGGTTAGTCAAAGGAAGTAGTCAGAGGGATTGTTGAGAGCACTGGGGGAGTCAGTTTCATAATTTATCAGCAGTTAGACTAAGATTCTAATGTTTAACATTAGAAGAAGCATGGTCAGAGGAAGTTCACAAGAATGGTCACAGGAATGAAAATCTCAACATATGAGGAAAGTAGGAGGACTCTGGGTTTATACTAAATGGAGTTTAGAAGGATGAGGGGGATCTAATTGAAACATACAAAATACTGAATGGCCTGGATAGAGTAAATGTGGAGAAGATGTTTCCATTGGCATGAGAGTTGAGGACCCAAGGGCAGAGCCTTAGAGTAAAAGGAAGATTCTTTAGAAAGGAGATAAGGAGAACCTTCTTCAGCCAGAGAGTGGTGAATCTATGGAATTCATTACCAGAGAAGGCTGTGGAGGCCAGGTCATTGAGCATATTTAAGACTGAGATTGACAGGTTCTTGAGTATCAAAGGGATCAAGGGCTACAGGGAGAAAGCAGGAAAATGAGGTTGAGAAACTTATCAGGGAGGAGAAAGTGAGGACTACAGATGCAGGAGATCAGTGTTAAGAAAGCACAGCCAGTCAGGTAGCATCCCAGGAGCAGGAGAGTCGACGTTTCGAGCATAGGCTCTTCATCAGGAATATCATTTAGATCACAAATACATTTATCTAATATTGTTCAACATTTCCATGAGATTAATGAAACTTGATGCTAAAGTGAAGACTTGCTGCCTCAGATGTCAGTCTCTATTTTTCACTTATTATGAATCTCAGAAATTTTACATTACTGGAAGCTACCATTTGGTCTACCTCTCTGCCAGCTCTCCAAAATGAAAAATGCACCCAGTATCTTTCCCTCACCTCTACCATAACCCTGCACACTTTTTCTTCACAGATAATAACTTAATTCTCATTTGAATGCCTTGAATGAATTCACCTCAACAACATTTTCAGGCATTGCATTTTTAACAACTTTAATAACTTATGTGAAAATGTGGCTCGTCTGTATTGCTACCTTTTACCTGAAATCTGTGCTCTCTTTGCTTTGACCCTCCCATCAGTGGAAACATTTTCACTCTGTTTACAATGTCCAGACCTCTTATGATTTTGAGTAATTCTATCAAATCTCATGTTAACCTTCTCTGAAAACACTTCCAACTTTTCCAATCTATGCAATTGAAGGTCCTCATTTTTGGAACCACTCATGAATTTTTTCTGTACTCACTCTAATGTCTTTTTTTTTAAATGAAATGTGGTGTTCAGAACTGATGCAATCTAACTTCCAATAAAGGTAAATCAAGTCAATTCAGCTCCCACAAGCTCATTTTAATCAATGAACAGCATCAACTCCAATGGAAAAGGTGTCTGAAAAGAGAAATTCCAGGAGTATCTTTTTTTAGATTAGATTCCCTAGTGTGGAAACAGGCCCTTCGGCCCAACCAGTCCACACCGATCCTCCGAAGAGTAACCACCCAGACCCATTTCTCTATGACCAATGCACCTAATACTACGGGCAATTTAGCATGGCCAAGTCACCTGACCTGCACATCTTTGGACTTAAGAGGAAACCGGAGCACCCGGAGGAAACCCACGCAGACACAGGGAAAATGCGCAAACTCCACACAGACAGTCGCCCGAGGGTGGAATCGAACCTGGGACCCTGCTGCTGTGAGGCAGCAGTGCTAACCACTGAGCCACTTCTTCTGCAACTTTGTGCAACAACCAAGCAGGTATCAGTTGTCTACGGTATGTCCGAGCATAAGCTAATACATTGACAATATAAATATGCCCTTTCCTGAAGAAGGGCCTGTGCCCGAAACGTCGAATCTCCTGTTCCCTGGATGCTGCCTGACCTGCTGTGCTGTTCCAGCAATAAAGTTTCAACTTTGATCTCCAGCATCTGCAGACCTCACTTTCTCCTCCAATATAAATATGCAGCAGACTATCATGTGGCATGTTGGAAAGACAACAGAAGTAGATTTTAACAATTCTACTTTCAGCACTCAAGAACAGATCAGGGTCATTAGAAAAGAGGTTGCCTAATTGATGTTGCAGTAAACTGGTGGTAAAAATCACCACAGTCCTACAAAACAACATAGCTGCTTACTCATTAAGAAATGACTGGTGGTGGTTTAACCTGAGGGTCACCACATCTCAGATGAGGAGAGAAGTTGAAAAGAGGAGCCCAGTCAGTAATTTCAGCCGTTGTAGGAATTGAACTCACTCTGTTGGCAGTAGTTGACATTGCAAGCCAACCATCAAATCAGCTGAGCTACGCGAGCCCCCTCCAACCAGGAAACAGAAGCAGCATATTCTTACCACCAAAACCACACTACCAATTTTGAGCACAACTTAGATTTAGCACAATGTGAAGTTATATTTGAAACAAGTTGCAATTTATGACATTTCACCTTTAAGCATCATCATGAAAGTACAATATTATGAAATGATATAGCAGAGTACTTTTAAAACAATTAGCTCTGTATAAATTAAATCTTTACAAGCACCTGTATGGATTTCTGTTTAAGGTCTGCAAGGCACTGGACAGTTATGATTAAAAAGCCTAACAAATATCATTGTTGCCTACCTTCAGGGTACATTAATAGTGGAATACAACTACACTGAGCAGAGTCAATTTGGACTGTGGTAGCAAAATCCAGGGATCAGATAAATATCAGCTCACCTTTGTGGAAGTTTACTTTTGAATATTTACCTGGATGATTAAGTTGGGAAGTCAGTGACAGTGCAGACCAACTGCCACCTAATGCAAACAACAGCTTGATACACAAAACAAGAATGCTAGGATGGAAGCTGCTATCTACTACTACTGTTCCACTCTTTTTTTCTCACCCTATCACCCACAGGAAAACACTCTCAGATAATGAAACTGCTTCTTAAATAAACAGAAAACCAGAGAAGGGACATTCCCAACAACTATAAGACACTTTGTAAAAAGCAAAACTAAACAGAAAACAAAGAAAAGTAAGTGATTTAGGGAAGAGGGGGCAAATAAATCTTCTGGAATGAGACCTGATGAGGCAAAACTCTGTGAAGATAGAAAAAAAATCGGGTGTAAGAAAGAGGTACGCAATTCTTTTAAATACCTGTCCAATTCTTGTCTATAAACGTATCAGATAGATGCCTAAATGTTGTAGGAATAACATTCTCATTTTTTTTTTCTACACTTAATTGTTCTCTGCTGTGCAGTAGAGGGAAGGTTGCAACAGTCCTACCAGACCACAAGGCTGCCCTCTCATTAGAGGGTCAACATACCTCAGGTAAAGGGCGAGGTTGAGAAGATGGGACCATCACGGTAACATAACTGGTGCAGGAAGTGAACCCACGCTGTTGGAAGTCACTTTGCATTGCAAACCTGTCATCCAGACAACTGAGCCAACAATCCCCAAGACAGCTGACATAAACATTGTTTCGTCTAAGTCTAACATAATTTTAAAATAAAATTCTGAAGAAAATATGCCATTTGACCCCTCCATGGGACAACATAAACAAAGATCATTGTTAGCATTTCACACCTACAGATGAATTTAATTCAAACTGACATAACAACTGCTTATAATTAAATAATTACCACAAACCCCAAATTGAAACAGCCCTCCATTGTTGTATGCGCATCTCTCCCTCTCTCTCTCACACAGAGAATTAATTTTGTTCAAATCTTATCCATGCTATTACATAAGACTGCACAAAACATACTGACCGCCTGTTTCAGTAAAACATATAAGAGTAAATATTAAAAAGGAAGTAGTCACACCATTCTTGTTAGGAATGCAGCATAAGGATACAGCTTTTCTCAACAAAGCACCCTAACCTAGCCTGGAGCAGTTTCTGTTCTCTTCCACACTTCCTCCCCTTTCTTTTTGTGGTAGAATTTAAAAGTGTATTTTTGCACCAGTAAAAAGACACATTCGGCCATTCACACATCAATTATTCCAACTGAAAATGTTAGCTGTGAAAGCTCTTTATTAACGGCCAATGAATATCAATGAATTTTAAGTTATAGAGTCATAGAGATGTCCAGCACAAAAATAGACCCTTCATACTGGTTGAACATGCCAACCAGATATCCTAACCCAAACTAGTCCCATTTGCCAGAACTTGGCTCATATCCCTCTAAACCCTTCCTATTCCTATATCCATCCAGATGCCTTTTAAATGTTGCAATTGTACCAGCCTCCACCACTTCCTCTGGCAGCTCATTCCATACATTCACTACCCTCGGAGTTGCCCCTTAGGTCCCTTTTATATCTTTCCCCTCTCAACCTAACCCTATGTCCTCTAGTTCTGGATGGCCCCACCCCAGGGAAAAGAGTGGTCTATTTATCCTCTCCATGTCACTCATGATTTTATTAACCTCGATAAGGCCACCCCTCAGCCTCTGATGCTTCAGGGAAAACAGCCTCAGCCTATTCAGCCTCTCCTTACAGCTCAAATCCTCCAACCCTGGCAACATCCTTGTAAATCTTTTCTGAACCCTTTCAAGTTTCACAACATCCTTCAGATAGGGAGGAGAGCAGAATTGCATGCAATATTTCAAAAGTGGCCTAACCCAGTGTCCTGTACAGCTGCAACATGACCTCCCAACTCCTGTACTCAATACTCTGACCAATAAAGGAAAGCATATCAAATGCCTTCTTCTCTATCCTATCTACCTGCAACTCCACTTTCAAGGAGCTATGAACCTTCATTCCAAGGTCTCTTTGTTCAGCAATACTGCCCAGGACTTTACCATTAAGTGTGTAAGTCCCGCCATGATTTGCTTTTCCACAACGCAGCACCTCACATTTATCTAAATTAAGCTCCATCTGCCACTCCTTACCCATTGGCCCATCAGATCAAGATCCCATTGTAATCAAAGGTAAGCTTCTTCGCTGTCCACTACACCTCCAATTTTGGTGTAATCTGCAAACTTACTAACTGTATCTCCAATGTTCACATCCAAATCATTTATATAAATGATGAAATGTCGTGGACCCAGCACCGATCCTTGTGGCACTCCATTGGTCACAGGCCTGTAGTCTGAAAAACAACCCTCCACCACCACCCTCTGTCTTCTACTTTTCAGCCAGTTCTGTATCCAAATGGCCAGTTCTCCCTGAATTCCATGAGATCGAACCTTGATAACCAGTCTCCTATGAGAAACCTTGTCGAACACCTTACTGAAGTCCATATAGATTACGTTTACCACTCTGCCCTCATCAATCCTCTTTGTTACTTCTTCAGAAAACTCAATCAAGTTTGTGGGACAGGATTTCCCATGCACAAAGCCATGCTAACTATCCCTAATCAGTCCTTGCCAAATATATGTAAATCCTGTCCCTCAGGATTCCTCCAACCACTTGCCCACCACCAATATCAGGCTCACCAGTCAAACGTTCCCTGGCTTTCCTTACCATCTTTCTTAAACACTGGCACCAAGTTAGCCAACCTCCAGTCTTCGGCATCTCACCTGTGACTATCGATGATATAAATATCTCAGCAAGGGGCCCAGTAAACACTTCCCTAGCTTCCCACAGAGTTCGAGGATACACTTGATCAGGTCCTAGGGATTTATCCACTTTTATGCATTTCAAAACATCCAGCACCTCCTACTCTATAATATGGACTTTTTCAAGATGTCACCATCTATTTCCCCATATTCTATATCTTCTATGTCCTCCTTCACAGTAAACACTGATGCAAAATACTCTTTTAGTATCTCCGCCATCTCCTACAGCTCTACACAAAGGCCGCCTTGCTGATCATTGAGGAACCCTATTCTCTCCATAGTTACCCTTTTGTCCTTAATGTATTTATAAAATCCCTTTGGATTCTCCTTAACCCTATTTGCCAAAATTATCTCTTGTCCCCTTTTTGCCCTCCTGATTTCCCTATTAAGTATAGTCCAGCTGTTTTTATACTTCTAAGGATTAATTTGATCTCTGATCATGACATCTCTGATCGTGTTTTCCGGGTCCTTAAGGGGGAGGGGGAGGGGGAGCAGCCCAAAGTCGTGGTCCACATTGGCACAAACGACATAGGTAAGAAGAGGGCTGAGGATGTTAGGCAGGCTTTCAGGGAGCTAGATTGGAAGCTCAGAGTTAGAACAAACAGAGTTGTTGTTTCTGGTTTGTTACCCGTGCCACGTGATAGAGAGTCGAGGAATAGGGAGAGAGAACAGTTAAATGCGTGGCTACAGGGATGGTGCAGGAGGGAGGGATTCCGGTAGCTGGATAACTAGGGTTCTTTCTGGGGAAGATGGGAACTCTATAAACAGGATGGTCTACACCTGAACCTGAGGGGCACCAGTATCCTTGGGGGGAGGTTTGCTAGTGCTCTTGGGGGGGGTTTAAACTAACTCTGCAGGGGCATGGGAACCTAGACTGTAGCTTTAGGATGCAGGACCTGGAGTGTAGGGAGGTTAGGAACATGGCTGAAAATGTGTTGCTGGAAAAGCGCAGCAGGTCAGGCAGCATCCAGGGAACAGGAGAATCGACGTTTTGGGCATAAGCCCTTCTTCAGGAACATGGCATCAATCTCAAAGGAGGATGCCTGTAAACAGGAAAGTGGCTTGAAGTGTGTATACTTCAATGCAAGAAGTATACGAAATAAGGTAGGTGAACTTGCAGCGTGGGTTGGTACCTGGGATTTCGATGTTGTGGCTATTACGGAGACATGGGTAGAACAGGGACAGGATTGGCTGTTGCAGGTTCCAGGGTTTAAATGTTTTAGTAGGGTCAGAGGTGGGGGTAAAAGAGGGGGAGGTGTGGCATTGCTTGTCAAAGATAGTATTACAGCGGTGGAAAGGACGATGGATGAAGACTTGCCATCTGAGGTAGTTTGGGCTGAGGTTAGGAATAGGAAAGGTGAGGTCAGGAATAGGAAAGGTGAGGTCACCCTGTTAGGAGTTTTCTACAGGCCTCCTAATAGTCCTAGAGGTGTAGAAGAAAGGATTGTGAGGATGATTCAGGAGAAGAGTGAAAGTAATAGGGTGGTTGTTATGGGGGACTTTAACTTTCCAGATATTGACTGGGAAAGCTATAGCTCGAGTTCATTAGATGGGTCGGTGTTTGTCCAATGTGTGCAGGAGGGTTTCCTGACACAATATGTAGACAGGCCAACAAGAGGTGAGGCCATACTGGATTTGGTTCTGGGTAACGAACCAGGCCAGGTGTTAGAATTGGAGGTAGGTGAGCACTTTGGGGGCAGTGACCACAATTCGGTGACTTTTACTCTAGTGATGGAGAGGGATAAGTGTGCACTGCAGGGCAAGAGTTATAGCTGGGGGCAGAGAAATTATGATGCGGTGAGGCACGACTTAGGATACGTGGCTTGGAAAAGTAGGCTTCAAGGGAAGGGCGCAATTGATATGTGGAGCTTGTTCAAGGAGCAACTATTGAGTGTCCTTGATAAGTATGTACCTGTCAGGGCCTGATGGCATTTATCCTAGGATTCTCTGGGAAGCAAGGGAGGACATTGCAGAGCCATTGGCCTTGATTTTTTTATGTCCTCGTTGTCTACAGGAATAGTGCCAGAAGACTGGAGGATAGCAAATGTGGTTCCCTTGTTCAAGAAGGGGAGTAGGGATAACCCTAGTAACTATAGGCTTGAGAGTCTCACTTCTGTTGTGGGCAAAGTCTTAGAGAGAATTGTAAGGGATAGGATTTATGAACATCTGGATAGGAATAATATGATCAAGGATAGTCACAGCATGGTTTTGTGAAGGGCAGGTCGTGCCTCAAACCTTATTGAATTCTTTGAGAAGGTGACTAAGGAGGTAGACAAGGGTAAAGCGGTAGATGTGGTGTATATGGATTTTAGTAAGGCGTTTGATAAGGTTCCCCATGGTAGGCTACTGCAAAGAAATACGGAGGTATGGCATTGAGGGTGAGTTGGAGGTTTGGATTAGGAATTGGCTGGCTAGAAGAAGACAGAGGGTAGTAGTTGATGGTAAAGGCTCATCTTGGAGTGCAGTTACAAGCGGTGTTCCGCAAGGATCTGTTTTGGGACCACTGCTGTTTGTCATTTTTATAAATGACCTGGAGGAGGGGCTAGAAGGTTGGGTGAGCAAGTTTGCGGATGATACGAAAGTCGGTGGAGTTGTTGACAGTGAGGAAGGATGTGGCAGGTTACAGCGGGATATCAATAAGCTGCAGAGCTGGGAAGAAAAGTGGCAAATGGAGTTCAATGTAGCTAAGTGTGAGGTGATTCACTTTGGTAAGAGTAACAAGATGGGGTACTGGGCTAATGGTCGGATACTTGGTAGTGTGGATGAGCAGAGGGATCTTGGTATCCATGTACACAGATCTCTGAAAGTTGCCACCCAGGTAAATAGTGCGGTGAAGAAGGCATATGGCGTACTGGCTTTTATTGGTAGAGGAATTGAGTTCCGGAGTCCTGAGGTCATGTTGCAGTTGTATAAGACTCTGGTGCCGCTGTATCTGGAGTATTGTGTGCAGTTTTGGTCGCCATACTATAGGAAGGATGTGGAGGCACTGGAACGGGTGCAGAGGAGGTTTACCAGGATGTTGCCTGGTATGGTAGGAAGATCGTATGAGGAAAGGCTGAGGCACTTGTGGCTGTTTTCATTGGAGAAAAGAAGGTTTAGGGGTGACTTGATAGAGGTGTACAAGATGATTAGGGGTTTAGATAGGGTTGACCATGAGAACCCCTTTCCACGTATGGAGTCAGCTATTATGAGGGGGCATAGCTTTAAATTAAGGGGTGGTAGGTATAGGACAGATGTTAGGGGTAGATTCTTTACTCAGCGAGTCGTGAGTTCTTGGAATGCCCTGCCAGTAGCAGTGGTGGACTCTCCCTCTTTATGGGCATTTAAATGGGCATTGGATAGGCATATGGAGGATAGTGGGCTAATGTCGGTTAGGTGGGCTTGGATCGGCGCAACATCGAGGGCCAAAGGGCCTGTACTGCGCTGTATTTTTCTATGTTCTATGATCTCTCCTGTCTATACCTGACATGTGCTTCCTTCTTTTTTTTTTAACCAAAATCTCAATTTCTCTAGATTTCCAGCTTTCCCTACAACTACCAGCCTTTCCTTTCACTCTAACAGGAATATACTGTGTCTTATCTCATTTCTGAAGGTTTCCAATTTTCCACGCCATCCCTTCACCTGCGAACATCTACCCCAACCAGTTTTTGAAAGTTCTTGCCTAATACCGTCAAAATTAGCCTTCCTCCAATTTAGAACTTCAACTTTTAGATCTGGTCTATCCTTTTCCATCACTATTTAAAAGCACTATAACTATGGTCACTGGCCCAAAAGTGCTCCCCCACTGACACCTCAGTCACCTCGGCAGAAGTGGGTTCTGCAGATGCTGGAGATTAGAATGTTGCTGGAAAAGCACAGCAGGTCAGGCAGCATCCAAGGAGCAGGAAAATCAGTGTTTTGGGCAAAAACCCTTCATCAAGAAGCCTCATTCCTGATGAAGGGCTTTTGCCTGAAATGTCAATTTTCCTGCTCCTCCGATGCTGCCTGACCTGCTATACTTTTCCAGCACCACTCTGACCTCAAGTCACCTGCCCTGCCTTATTTCCCAAGAGTAGGTCAAGTTTTGCAGCTTCTCCAATAGGTCTATTCAGAAACTGAATCAGAACATTTTCTTGAACACAGTTAACAAATTCCTCTGCATCTAAATCCTTAACACTATGGCAGTCCCAGTCTATATTTGGAAAGTTAAAATCCCCTCCCATAACCACCCAATTATTTTACAAATAACTGAAATCTCCTTACAAATTTGTTTCTCAATTTCCTGCTGACTATTAAGCGGTCTATAATACAATCCCAGTAAGGTGATCATTCCTTTTCCATTTCACAGTTCAACTCAAATACCTTCCCTGGATGCATTCCCAGGAATATCCTCCCCAAGTACAACAGTAGTACTTCCCTTGTCAAAAACATCACTCCCCATCCTCTCTTGCCCCCTTTCTATCCTTCTTATAACATGTATCCTGGAACATTAGGCTGCCTATCCTATCTACCCCTGAGCCACGTTTCTGTAATTGGTAATGATAACCCAATCCCATGTTCCTAACTCAAAAATACAAATGGCTTGTAGAGTTCAACTGATTCAGACACAATCAATCATAGAATCCCAACAGTGTGGAAACAGGCCATTTGGCCCAACAAGTCCACACCAACCCTCTGAAGGGTATCCCACCCAGACCCATTCCCATACCCTATTACTTGACATTTTCCCTGATAGTGCACCTAACCTACACATCCCTGAACACTATGGGCAATTTAGCATAGCCAACTCACCTAATCTGCACATATTTGGACTGTGGGAGGAAACCGAACCACCCAGAGGAAACCCACATAGGCACAAGGAGAAGGTGCAAACTCCACACACAGACAGTCACCCAAGGGTAGAATCGAACCAGGGTCCCTGGCATATTTGGAACATCAAGGTAATTGCTGGGATTTAAATGAAGTACCAGATTATATATCTGCTTCAAGACAAAAGAACAGAGTCAAAATATTAAATAAAAATATAAACAGCTGGAAAAATGCAGCAACTCCATCAGCAATGGAAAAAGACAGCTGAATGCTTAAGGTAAAGGTCCTTTCATCAGTTATGATAACCAAGCTCTACTCAAAGCTGTCTTGCTTTTAAATGCATTTTGTGTATTATTCTTATGAGAAGTAGAGTTTTGCAGTAGTTACTATGGATCAGAAATATCTTACAGATCGATTGTTTATAATTTCATATAATAAAACAGATAAAAAATTTTTTAAAACCTGATCATCATACAGTTTGGCTTATACAAGATCCCTTGGTCAAGTTTATTCTGTTGCTTCTTCGATTATCATTAAAAACCACAATAACCTCAATAGTTTCATTTTATAGAAAAATCAATCAGGGCTGATCATTACACAATGTTCATGGCTCACCATATAGACTTGGAATTATAACTGCCATTCCTTCACCATCACTGGGTCAAAATCCTGGAATTTCTACCCTAATGCCATTGTGAGTCTACCTATACTCCAAATGAACTGCAGCAATTCAAGAAGGCAGCTCATCGTCAGTTTCTCACGAGCAACTAGGCATGGGCAATAAGTACTGGCCCAGCTTCTGTGAAACAGTTAAAGAACTGGATCTCAGGGGACAAGATCAATTATGACTGTGATATACACAAACTATCAAAACAGGTATTATTCATTGCCTACACAAATGGAATAATCAACAATTAAGTCAATTCTGTCAAAACATGAAAAGAACGGATGGAAAAATCTTCATAGTAGAATGATAATTTGCATAAAATTTTATATTATGTATTCACTGACAACTTGCCAACATTCGCATACATACTAGAATATAAAACTATTTACAACTATCAACTTCTTCCACTATACAATCCCTCCACTAATGGCACATGGCAGCATGTCATCTACCTTTGAAACTCAATCTCTACCACATAGAAGGACAAAGGATGCAGATGCACAGAAACAGCACCCCAGCCAAATTTCCCTCCAAGCCACAAAGTATCCTGACTTTCCCTTATTATCACTAAATCCTGAATCTGAGGGCTAGCCATGTCTTTACAAAATTGTAAAGGAACTTCTACTACTTCTTATTACAGACAAACGTGAGGACCACAGATGCTGGAGATCAGAGACTAGACTAGAGTGGTGCTGGAAAAGCACAGCAAGTCAGGCAGCATCCAACGAGTAGGAAAATCGACGTTTCGGGCAAAAGCCTTTCATCCGGAGGGCTACTTTTTATTACAGCCATCTTGACATAAAAGCCAACATTCTATTAGACGCTTTAAAAAAAAAATGGCTTTGTACCTGCTCACCAGTCTGTAGTTTGTATACAAATAGTGAAACATTAAAAAGGAAAAACATTTGGCAGAGTTACTCTAATACTGAATAGTTAAATATTATAGAATGGTTTGATAAAATATTCTTCAGACAATATTCTAAAGTGACAGCTGAAGTCTAAATATTAAATTTGCACTTTACAGTTTATATTTCAGTAATGCACTGACATGGTTTGAATAAAATTGTTTCAAAACATTACAGATGCACTTTAGAAACTTCAGTTTTTCTACTAGATTCATGCCAATATTCCAATAAAATATAATTTAAAAATCAGAATGCTCATCTTGATTTGCTTAGAATAAAGATATGCTCCTGCAAAGTTTAAAGGGGTTCTTGTAATTCCTCCAATGTTTCTTCACTTTTTTGTTCCATTGCATTATAAACATTACGGTAATAAAAGGTACAAAGAGATATACCAGAAATGGAAGATTACAATTCCAGTGATGAGCAAAACATGTTAGCATTCCAAAGTAATGTGGAGTACAGACACTTCTATGACGCGATAGTTGCGTCCTTGTATAACCCTGTGTTATATAAAAATTGCACAATAAAAATAACACAAAGTGCTGGCGATGTAATTGCATTATAGCAAACACACATTTTACAAATTCGCATTTGAGAAACAACGTTTCTTATTCATCAATCGTATTACAGCCAATTCGTGTTAACAGAAGCATAACAGCAGAACTGGCTGCAGTAGTATCTTTAAAAGTCAGGCACAAATCACCAGTTCTTGGAAGATTTTCTCAAATCTAAAGTTGCTGACAGTAATCTTGAAGCAGGAGGAGAGAGCACTCTGCATACATTTATATTTTAATGCCAGCCCTGATGACCTCAATAGATTTTATTGATCAAGTTTCACAACTTGAAGGCATGTGAATATACAGCAAAAACAAATTCACGGCATGCATCTAACACTCCAATGATGACAAATAGGCTATGTGCTTTATCGGTATATCTTATTCTTTTATAAACATCCTTGTCCTTTAACTGCATTATCAATGTGAATATATCACATTATTTACACTTGATGTCATCAGTGAAACATACAGAAGCCAAACCTTCCAGATTCAATTCGATTTTGTTGATGAATGGTCAGCAATATTAGAATTCAACTACTGAAGTACATCTCTGGAACAATTTATTTTATAGTCAGGCTGCTCCCATTAACCTGCAAATAAATACAGTGGTCTACCTGATACTAAGACTTAGATTCTAACCTGATGGTAGGAAACAAGGTGTTGGTAGAGAGTTGTTTTCAGTCACCAATGGTGTTGAGGGCGTCAAGTTCCTAGGAGTGGTGATCACCAACAATTTGTCCTGGTCCACCCACATTGATGCAACGGTCAAGAAAGCACAACAACACATCTACTTCCTCAGTAGGCTTTGGAAAGTGGTATGTGGCCAAGGACTTTTACTAATTTTTATAGATGCACCAGAGAAAACATCCTATCTGGATGCATCACAGCATGGTTTGGCAACTGTGCTTCCAAAGACCGCAGGAAATTACAGAGTTGTGAACACAGCCCAGCCCATCATGCAAATCGACCTTCCGTCCATTGACTCCACCTATACTCCCCACTGCCTCCGGAAAGCAACCAGCATAATCAAAGACCCCACCCTTCCTGGTTATACAGTCTTCCAACCTCTTCTCTCCGGCAGAAGATATGCAAGTTTGAATAGCCATACAAAATAGATTTAAAAACAGCTTCTTCCCCGCTGTTATCAGACTTTTGAATAGAGCTCCGAAATATTAAGTCTGACCTCTCTCTCTCTCTGCCTGTAATGCCGTATTCTGCAATCTGTTCTGGTACCCAGAATCACTGTATGATGCGATCTATCTGTATAGCTCTCAAAACATCACTTTTCATTGTACTCAGTACATGTGACAACAATAAATCAATCAAATCGGCAGAAATAAGCTCAGATAATTGCTGTCCCAGTCCCACAAGATATGACAAGGATTCACACACTCATCACAGGACTCTTCAACACGTCTTACGAAGGAGATTTTTTTCCTTTTCTTTTTCACTGTTATCCTAACTATACAATCCACTCATCGAGTGTCGAGCTCATTAAAATTAATTCAATGCAGGGCTCTTACTGCAGACCAGAATGAGTATTCCACCCAGTCAGGGAGGCTGACTCCAACATAGCTCTGCGAGTTAGCAGGACAGTACGAGTTAACAGACTTCCACTCATTTTTAATCATTCTGCATGTGGCAGTCATGCTTTTGGCTGTCAAAGTTCCATGTTCTAGCATTTGACAGCACCTTCCAAACCTAGGACCTCTACTCCCTAGAAGGGTAAGGGCAGCAGATACACAGGAACACCACCCCCAGCAAATCCCTTACCATCCTGACTTGGAAATATATCGCTGTTCCTCCAGTGTCAGTGAGTCTAAATCCTGGAAACTAACAGCACTGTCGAAGTACTGAAACCACATAGATTGTAACGGTTCAAGAAGGCAGCTCACCACCTCTTGCTCTCAGATGGGCAATAAACGTTGGCCTAGTCAGCAGCACCCACATCTCCTTAAAAAAAATCATTCCCTTAAATCTCTATCTCTCTTCCTTCTCGACACTCCTTATAACATACCTGAGGGCATTGTGGGTCTACTTGCTGCACACAGACTGCTGTGGTTCAAGATGGCAGTTCACCACCACCTTCTCAAAGGACAATTACAGATGGGCAATAAATGCTGGCGCAGCCAGCAACACCCACGCATTAATGAAAAAACCTTGTTGACCAATATGATTTGGTCATCTGTCATAATATGTGACTCAGTGACAAATTTCTGTTTGATAATCACTCCTGTGACATAGCTGGGGATGTGTTGTAATATTAAGGATGCTATATAAATACAAATTATTTTTATTTGGTCTTTGACTTTGCCGACCACACTTCCACAACCGGTTTCACAACATACAAATAACAAAGCTTGACAGCTTTCACTATGTAAGAGCAATGTGTCCATAAAAGGATGAGCATTGTCCTGGTCAGTCAGTGACAACCTCTACGTCTTTTAAGACTGTACCAGCTGGTTAAATTACTGTTAACTAAGCCATACGTGACAGCAACTGCTGAAACAAGCTGGAGACAGGGTAGGCAGTGTACAATGCCACTTGCCTAGTCCATCATGAAAACCAGACATCCTGCTGCCTTGGGAAAGCAGCCAGCATAATAAAAGACCCCTCCCACCTTGGTTATATACTCTTTGTGCAGAAGATACAAAAGTTTAAAAACACATACCAACAGATTCAAGAACAGCTTCTTCCAAACTGTTATCAGACTACTCAATGGACTTCTCATATATTAGAGTTGATCTTTCTCTGCGCCTTCTCTGTAGCTGTAACACGATATTCTGCTTTCTGTTCTATTACCTGATGTACTTATGTAGGGTATGATTTCTCTGGTTAGCAAGTAATACAATACTTTCAATTATCTTGGTACATATGTCAATAATAAATCAAATCAAATCCCATTCTTTTTCTCAGAGAGTCACTAATCTGTGAAACTCTTCTTCAGAAAGTAGCTGAGGTCGAATCATTGAATTTCTATAAGGCTGAGTTAAATAGGTTTCTTTATGAACAAGTGAGTTAAGGCATCTGCAGTCCTCACAACCTCTAAGGCTTATGTGGTGCAGACAGGAGAGTAAAGTAGAGCTGCCATGACTTTTTAGAGCAAGTGTGAAAGGCTAGTTGGCCTGCTCCTGCTCTTAATTCTGATATTCATGTGAGAGAAAGTCAAGGTTCTGCCATGTGAAAAAGGGTATCAAAGATGAAGATACAGAAATATTGTGGCAAACTTAGGGGAAACAATAGACAATAGCATATGCATTTCATAGGGACAAAATGTTAAAGTCAAAAGCAGAAAATTTACAAAAAACATTTTCAAACAGAGAGTGGTGAGGATCTGGCATGCACTGCCTGGGAGGGTAGTTGAGGGCAGGAAACCTCATAAGTTTTAAAAGGATGAGCACTTGAAGTGTCATAATATTCAAGGCTTTGGGCCTAAAGAGGGAAAATGGAACCACGGCACATGGGAATATAGTTTTGGTACAGACATAATGGGCTGAAGGGCTACTTCCGTACTGTATTATTCTATGAAAGCAAACATGGGGATTACTGAGCATTATCAAAGACACCAAATTGATTAAGCAAATATAGCTGCATTGCTCTAACATGGTGTAACTGTACCTGCTGAACAACATAAATTTGTTAAGCTGGAGCACACTTAATATACAGGCCAACTGGTGCACTTCTAAAGAGTCACACTTAACATCTACTAGCACTAACTGCGCTACAACTTGCCCAACAGCCTGAGCTGCAGAAAGGACAAAAAAGTAAAATTTCTGGGACCATAAATGAAATGCTATCCATGATTTAATACCATATTGCATGCCTGCATATGGCCTGTAAAGAAGGCTACCTATGGAAAAGTTCCTCCCCCACTGTTGAACACTTCAATTAACATCAATGACTCCAGTGAGAATCATACCAGAGTTTGCTGCTCAGAATCTCACATTTATGAGCTCATAAAATCCCTACACTGCAGAAAAAGGTTATCAAGTCTACACCAACCCTCTGAAAAGAATCCCACCCAGACCCAGCCTCCCCCTCCCTCCCCATACTTATCGTGGCTTATCCAATAAGCCTACTCATCTCTGGACATTACATGGCAAACAAGCCTGGCCAATCCACCTAACCCGAATATGTTTGGACTGTGGGAGGAAGCTGGTGGAATCCCACAAAGACACGGGAGACTCCGTGTAAACTCCACACAGACATAGACAATCAAACCTAGGTCCCTGGAGTGTGAGTTAAAAGCGCTAACCACTGTGCCACCGTGTTTCCAAACTTGCAAAGCAGAATAGAAATTGCTGGACAACTAGTTCTGAAGAAAGGTCAGTGGACTTGAAATGTTAACTTTGCTTTCTCTCCATAGATGCTACCTGAAATTCTCCAACAATTCAGTTTTTGTTTCAGATCATGAGCATCCACAGCTCTTTGTTTTATGCAAAGAGAAAACAATGTCTCAATCAGGAACACCGCAGCAAAGATTAGCAGCTTTAAAGCATTTACATCAAACCTTCATTGCAAAAAATCATCACAACAGATGAGGAACCAAAGTACGAAATCGGAGGGTTGTCACAGGGTTGGTCAAAAAGAATTATTTTAAGGATGCTCTTAAAGAGAAAAACTGGAGAACATGGTTGGCTGAGACTAGGAGTTTGGCTTCATAAGGGCCCAAAACTACAGATACTATGGCAAAATTGTGCTTGGATTTGAATGCCAATTAAAATGCACAGATAGATGCTAATCTGCTGGAAAACTTTCAACAACAGGCAGATTATTCTGTAGTCGTTACATATCTGATTTTAAAAAAACAAAAAACATTAATTTTCAGAATGCTATTAGTAAACAAACTATTTTAATTAGAAATTAAACTCAATTCTTTGTTCCTCAAATATATTCCTTGCAAAAGTAAAAAGTTCTGAATAGCTTTGCTAAAAGCACAAGATTGTCTCATTAGAACTGAGCCTATGGAATGAGGAAATATGTCCAGTGATTCACACATACTAGTGAAACTTCTCAGATGATCAATATTTATTATTAATCTGTCAAAATGCATCAATGTAAATCTCATCAATAGTATGCACTAGGGCCCACATTAAGAACTCAAGATATATTTAAAATTGTGAATTATCCTCTACTTGTATACACCTAGACCATACTTAGGGGTCTTCAGCCATAACTAAAGACAGACGCCGGTCACCTACTTCAACTAAGTTCTGAATCCATGCTCCAATGTTCCAGATTGCCTTAATCTTCTACCAAAAAGAAATCTAAGAAAAAGCAAGATAAAACTATAAAAAGATTCCAGAACTAATTAAAACTCAGGGTTTGGATGATGGCCGTAAGTCATAGAAAATGCACTTGCCAACACTTTCATTCAACTACTCATTGCTGATGATTCCCAAGTACCCACCTGCAATATATTTTTCAAGAAACATCCAGAAAAAACCCTAAATACTAAATAACACAGGTAAAGATCCTTTACAGTACCTATATTCTTTATTCATACACTCAGCCCAGCTATCACATTGGTAAACAAGAACTATAATTACTAGTAATAATAATGCTAAGGTGTCAGTTTAACCCGGGTATTGGTGAACATTTACAAACTCCTAATTTTTCTTTTACTATTTAAGTGTGTCATTATTTTGTCTCCTCTCTCCAGTTTACCAAGGCTCATAAGTCCAAAGATGTAGAAACAGAAGTAAGCCATTGAGTCTGCTCTGACATTCAATTAGGTCATGATGATCCTCAACTCCACGCTCCTGCCTTTTCACCATAACCCTAAACTCCCCATACTAATTAAAAAGTCTTCTCAGCCTTGAATATACTTGATGGCCCTGCCTAAACAACCCACAGTGATAAAGAATTCTACAGATTCACTTACCTCAAAATAAATTCCTCCTCATCTGTGTCTTCAATGTGCAATTCCTTTTTCTGAGATTATGCCCCCACCTCCTAGACTCTCCCACAAGGGGAAACGTCCTTTCAGCATTTACCCTGTCAAGTCCCCTAAAAATCTTGCATGTTTAAATAAACTTACTTGTCATCCTTTTATACTCCAACAAACATAGGTCCAATCTACTCAACCTCTCCACATAAGACAGTCCCTCTAGCCCCAGGATCAGTCAAGTGAACCTTCTCTGAACTGCATCCAACACCAGCATATATTTCCTGAGTAAAAGAGCCCAAAACTGTTCACAGTATTCCAGCTGTGGCCTGACTAATGTTTTGTATAGCTTTAGCACGACTTTGCTATTTTATATTCCATTCCCTTTGGAATGAGGGTCAACATTTCATTTGCTTTCCTTTTTACTTATGAACGGGTATGTTAGCTCTTTGTGTCATCGTCACCACTTGCGTTCCCACCTATTTTTGTATCATCTGCAAACTCAGTTATCGTACACAATTGGTGGTTGGGATAGGACATAGGAGAAGGTGCTGAAGCCCGAAAGTTGTTGAATTCAGTATCGAGTCCAGAAGGTTGCAGGGTGCTCAAGCAGAAAATGAAGTGTTCTTCTTCAAAGTTTGAGAAGATTTGTAGCTCGGGTACTCGTTGTTGTGGTTCTGTTCAGACGTTTGTGTTACAGACATTTCGTCCCCTGTCTAGATGACACCCTCAGTGCTTGGGAGCCTCCTGTGAAGCGCTTCTGTGATCTTTCCTCTGGCATTTGTAGTGGTTTGAATCTGCCGCTTCCGGTTGTCAGTTCCAGCTGTCCGCTGCAGTGGTCGGTATATTGGGTCCAGGTCGATGTGCTTATTGATTGAATCTGTGGATGAGTGCCACGCCTCTAGGAATTCCCTGGGTGTTCTCTGTTTGGCTTGTCCTATAATAGTAGTGTTGTCCCAGTCGAATTCATGTTGCTTGTCATCTGCGTGTGTGGCTACTAAGGATAGCTGGTCGTGTCGTTTTGTGGCTAGTTGGTGTTCATGGATGCGGATCGTTAGCTGTCTTTCTGTTTGTCCTATGTATGTTTTGTGCAGTCCTTGCATGGGATTTTGTACACTACATTGGTTTTGCTCATGCTGGGTATTGGGTCCTTCGTTCTGGTGAGTTGTTGTCTGAGAGTGGCCGTTGGTTTGTGTGCTGTTATGAGTCCTAGTGGTCGCAGTAGTCTGGCTGTCAGTTCGGAAATGCTCTTTATGTATGGTAGTGTGGCTAATCCTTTGGGTTGCGGCATGTCCTCGTTCTGTTGTCTTTCCTTTAGGCATCTGTTGATGAAATTGTGCGGGTATCCGTTTTTGGCGAATACATTGTATAGATGTTCTTCTTCCTCTTTTTGCAGTTCTGGTGTACTGCAGCGTTTTGTGGCCCTTTTGAATAGTGTCTTGATGCAACTTCTTTTGTGTGTGTTGGAGTGGTTGCTTTCATAGTTCAGGACTTGGTCTGTGTGTGTATACCTTTGTGGTGAATTCTCCGTTAGGTGTTCTCTGTACCATCACGTCTAGGAATAGGAGTTGGTTGTCCTTTTCTTCCTCTCCAGTGAATCGGATTCCTGTGAGTGTGGCGTTGAACACTACATAGGACAAACAGGAAGACAGCTAACGATCCGCATCCATGAACACCAACTAGCCACGAAATGACACGACCAGCTATCCTTAGTAGCCACACACGCAGATGACAAGCAACATGAATTCGACTGGGACAACACTACTATTATAGGACAAGCCAAACAGAGAACAGCCGGGGAATTCCTAGAGGCATGGCACTCATCCACAGATTCAATCAATAAGCACATCGACCTGGACCCAATATACCGACCACTGCAACAGACAGCTGGAACTGACAACCGGAAGCGGCAGATTCAAACCACTATAAATGCCGGAGGAAAGATCACAGAAGCGCTCCCAAGCACTGAGGATGTCACCTACAGGGGACGAAACGTCTGCAACACAAATTCCCAGCTTGGCGAACAGAACCACAATGAAGTGTTCTTCTTGCAGCTTGAGCTGAGTTTTGCTGAAACACTGGAATGAGCCCAAGACAGAGATACTGGCCATGGAGCATATTGGAGCATTGAAACGACAGGCAACCAAAAGCTCAAGATCATTTATGCAGACAGAATGCAGGTGTTCTACAAATCAGTCACCCATCTGCGCTCCTTCTCCCACATTGTGGGCCATGATTACAGTACAATAGATTGAGTGAAGTTCTGGTAAATTGCTCCTTCACGTAGAAGGTGTATCTGAGCTTTGGACAGTGAGATGGAAGGAAGTAAATGGGCAGGTTTTATATCTTCTGCAATGCATGGAAAGGTGCCATGAGGATATGGGAAGATGTTGGGAGGAAAGGAGGAGGCCTATATGTCCCAGAGGGAATGGTCTCTGCAGAAGGCTGACAAAAGCGGGGAGGAGAATTCATAAACACAAGTTAAAAGACCTTCTTTAGCATCGTGCAAGCAAATTCTCAAACTAACTCAACCAACCAGAATGATTTTTTAAAGGTCCTTTATAGAAAGGATGAAAACTTGCACTACAAGCAATATTTTAAAGTTTTATGACCATGTGAGACACTGAAATTCTTTTCAAATTAAAAACTACCCCCAATAAAAATGAAACTTATGAATAGTAAGTTAATCATAATTTTGTTAAATCAAGTGCTCTTGGCAAATTTTTCCTTTTAAAATTTAAGTATCCAATAAAGTTTCCTCATTTGTGAAAAAATTCTGATCTGCATTGAATTATTTTGGCAATCTTAGTCAAAAGAAATAACTTGAGACAATTGTAACATCTGTGAAGAATTCTGAAATCAAGCCATGTTTTCTTATAATAACCTTGAAAATCATGGATCAGTAATAGTCTGATAAAGGAACAAAAAAATGTCAGAACGTTTTCACTGCATCAGCAACAGTATTTGTTTTAAATACAGGGCTCATTAAAAACTTGCCCTTGATGAAAAAGTCAAAAACACTAAAAAAAAATACAGACTGGCGATGAAAGGTTATTGACCTGAATTCTTAACTCTTGCTTCTATACCCAAAGATGCTGCCTCAATTCTTGAATATTTGCAACATCTTCTGTTCATTTCGAATTGACAGCATTTACAATATTTTGCCTTTGCAAAAGTATAAGTAACAAGACTGAATAACCCAGGAAATGCTTTTTTTCTATAAGTCTGACTACAAAATTCTTATCTCAGCTAAATCATTAGCATTGAGAGAAAGAATTAATTGACAAATCGGTCAGAGTGCCCCCAGCAGATAACAGAACAACACTGAGCAAATCATTGCCAGATCACCTTGCAAACTGGGGAAAAGTCTTGTATGGAAATTAAACGTTTTTATTGTGAAGAAAACAAAATTAAAGTGCTGTGCACATTTTACAAGTTTTGGGGGGACGTGCAGACAGAAGTAATTCGTTTACAATGCATTAACAACACTGCTTGTGACTGAAACCCAAACGTAATTATAGCCCACAATGATAGGATGAGTAATTTGGATAGACTCTATTTAGATTCAAGTGGCACAAATCCAGAGCACAGTACAGGACAAAAGGATGACAAATTGGTGCAATGATTGTAAGGCTGGTGCCCAGGTGTATGACTGACTCTTTGCAATATCTATTATTTTACAATATAAATGTTAAGTATAGATCAAATCTAACTTTATGCCTTCATTATACTCTGTAAAGAAAATCAAGTAAACACCGAAGTTATCTCTACAAAACTACGTCTACCTGAAAGATCAGGATTCAATACATAAAATTAACTTTTAAAATGAAAGGTGAAGAAAGGCACTGTGAGGAAAGAAAACAGCAAATGATATGAACTAAATTTTTAAAATTAATTTATGGCATGCCGATATTAACAGCTGACCAGTATTCATTGCCAACCCGAACAGTCCTGCGATCTAATGGCTTGCTAGGGGAGTGAATGGGGTGGGGGAAGAGAGAGAACACAGGGCAGGGGGCGACGAGAGAACAGGGGGAGGGGGGAGACGAGAGGACAGGGGGAGGGGGGAGACGAGAGGACAGGGGGAGGGGGGAGACGAGAGGACAGGGGGAGGGGGGAGACGAGAGGACAGGGGGAGGGGGGAGACGAGAGGACAGGGGGAGGGGGGAGACGAGAGGACAGGGGGAGGGGGGAGACGAGAGGACAGGGGGAGGGGGGAGACGAGAGGACAGGGGGAGGGGGGAGACGAGAGGACAGGGGGAGGGGGGAGACGGGAGGACAGGGGGAGGGGGGAGACGGGAGGACAGGGGGAGGGGGGAGGACAGGGGGAGACGGGAGAACGGGGGAGACGGGAGAACAGGGGGAGACGGGAGAACGGGGGAGACGGGAGAACAGGGGGAGACGGGAGAACGGGGGAGACGGGAGAACAGGGGGAGACGGGGGAACAGGGGGAGACGGGGGAACGGGGGGAGACGGGGGAACGGGGGGAGACGGGGGAACGGGGGGAGACGGGGGAACGGGGGGAGACGGGGGAACGGGGGGAGACGGGGGAACGGGGGGAGACGGGGGAACGGGGGGAGACGGGGGAACGGGGGGAGACGGGGGAACGGGGGGAGACGGGGGAACGGGGGGAGACGGGGGAACGGGGGGAGACGGGGGAACGGGGGGAGACGGGGGAACGGGGGGAGACGGGGGAACGGGGGGAGACGGGGGAACGGGGGGAGACGGGGGAACGGGGGGAGACGGGGGAACGGGGGGAGACGGGGGAACGGGGGGAGACGGGGGAACGGGGGGAGACGGGGGAACGGGGGGAGACGGGGGAACGGGGGGAGACGGGGGAACGGGGGGAGACGGGGGAACGGGGGGAGACGGGGGAACGGGGGGAGACGGGGGAACGGGGGGAGACGGGGGAACGGGGGGAGACGGGGGAACGGGGGGAGACGAGGGAACAGGGGGAGACGAGGGAACGGGGGGAGACGAGGGAACGGGGGGAGACGAGGGAACAGGGGGAGACGAGGGAACAGGGGGAGACGAGGGAACAGGGGGAGACGAGGGAACAGGGGGAGACGAGGGAACAGGGGGAGACGAGGGAACAGGGGGAGACGAGGGAACAGGGGGAGACGAGGGAACAGGGGGAGACGAGGGAACAGGGGGAGACGAAGGAACAGGGGGAGACGAGGGAACAGGGGGAGACGAGGGAACAGGGGGAGACGAGGGAAGAACGGGGGGGGAGGGAGAACGGGGGGGGGGGGAGGGAGAACGGGGGGGAGGGAGAACGGGGGGGGAGAGAGAACGGGGGGGGGAGAGAACGGGGGGGAGAGAGAACGGGGGGGAGAGAGAACGGGGGGGAGAGAGAACGGGGGGGAGAGAGAACGGGGGGGAGAGAGAACGGGGGGGAGAGAGAACGGGGGGGAGAGAGAACGGGGGGGAGAGAGAACGGGGGGGAGAGAGAACGGGGGGGAGAGAGAACGGGGGGGAGAGAGAACGGGGGGGAGAGAGAACGGGGGGGAGAGAGAACGGGGGGGAGAGAGAACGGGGGGGAGAGAGAACGGGGGGGAGAGAGAACGGGGGGTGGGGAGAGAGAACGGGGGGGGAGAGATCGGGGGGGGAGAGAACAGGGGGGGGAGAGAACGGGGGGGGGAGAGAACGGGGGGGGGAGAGAACGGGGGGGGGAGAGAACGGGGGGGGGAGAGAACGGGGGGGGGAGAGAACGGGGGGGGGAGAGAACGGGGGGGGGAGAGAACGGGGGGGGAGAGAACGGGGGGGGAGACAACGGGGGGGGGAGAGAACGGGGGGTGGGGAGAGAGAACGTGGGGGGAGAGATCGGGGGGGGGGGAGAGAACGGGGGGTAGAGATCGGGGGGTAGAGAGAGATCGGGGGGGAGAGAGATCGGGGGGGAGAGAGATCGGGGGGGAGAGAGATCGGGGGGGAGAGAGATCGGGGGGGAGAGAGATCGGGGGGGAGAGAGATCGGGGGGGAGAGAGATCGGGGGGGAGAGAGATCGGGGGGGAGAGAGATCGGGGGGGAGAGAGATCGGGGGGGAGAGAGATCGGGGGGGAGAGAGATCGGGGGGGAGAGAGATCGGGGGGGAGAGAGATCGGGGGGGAGAGAGATCGGGGGGGAGAGAGATCGGGGGGGAGAGAGATCGGGGGGGAGAGAGATCGGGGGGGAGAGAGATCGGGGGGGAGAGAGATCGGGGGGGAGAGAGATCGGGGGGGAGAGAGATCGGGGGGGAGAGAGATCGGGGGGGAGAGAGATCGGGGGGGAGAGAGATCGGGGGGGAGAGAGATCGGGGGGGAGAGAGATCGGGGGGGAGAGAGATCGGGGGGGAGAGAGATCGGGGGGGAGAGAGATCGGGGGGGAGAGAGATCGGGGGGGAGAGAGATCGGGGGGGAGAGAGATCGGGGGGGAGAGAGAACGGGGGGGGAGAGAGAACGGGGGGGAGAGAGAACGGGGGGGAGAGAGAACGGGGGGGAGAGAGAACGGGGGGGAGAGAGAACGGGGGGGGAGAGAGAACGGGGGGGGAGAGAGAACGGGGGGGGAGAGAGAACGGGGGGGGAGAGAGAACGGGGGGGGAGAGAGAACGGGGGGGGAGAGAGAACGGGGGGGAGAGAGAACGGGGGGGGAGAGAGAACGGGGGGGAGAGAGAACGGGGGGAGAGAGAACGGGGGGGAGAGAGAACGGGGGGGAGAGAGAACGGGGGGGAGAGAGAACGGGGGGGAGAGAGAACGGGGGGGAGAGAGAACGGGGGGTGGAGAGAGAACGGGGGGGAGAGAGAACGGGGGGTGGAGAGAGAACGGGGGGGGGGAGAGAGAACGGGGGGGGGGAGAGAGAACGGGGGGGGGAGAGAGAACGGGGGGGGGGGGAGAGAGAACGGGGGGGGGGGAGAGAGAACGGGGGGGGGGAGAGAGAACGGGGGGGGGGGAGAGAGAACGGGGGGGGGGAGAGAGAACAGGGGGGGGAGAGAGAACGGGGGGGGGGGAGAGAGAACGGGGGGGGGAGAGAGAACGGGGGGGGGAGAGAGAACGGGGGGGGGGAGAGAGAACGGGGGGGGGGAGAGAGAACGGGGGGGGGGAGAGAGAACGGGGGGGGGAGAGAGAACGGGGGGGGGGAGAGAGAACGGGGGGGGGGGGGAGAGAGAGAACGGGGGGGGAGAGAGAACGGGGGGGGAGAGAGAACGGGGGGGGAGAGAGAACGGGGGGGGGGAGAGAGAACGGGGGGGAGGAGAGAGAACGGGGGGGGGAGAGAGAACGGGGGGGGAGAGAGAACGGGGGGGGGGGAGAGAACGGGGGGGGAGAGAGAACGGGGGGGGGAGAGAGAACGGGGGGGGAGAGAGAACGGGGGGGGGAGAGAGAACGGGGGGGGAGAGAGAACGGGGGGGGAGAGAGAACGGGGGGGGAGAGAGAACGGGGGGGGAGAGAGAACGGGGGGGGAGAGAGAACGGGGGGGGAGAGAGAACGGGGGGGGAGAGAGAACGGGGGGGGAGAGAGAACGGGGGGGGAGAGAGAACGGGGGGGGAGAGAGAACGGGGGGGGAGAGAGAACGGGGGGGGAGAGAGAACGGGGGGGGGAGAGAGAACGGGGGGGGAGAGAGAACGGGGGGGGGGGGAGAGAGAACGGGGGGGGAGAGAGAACGGGGGGGGAGAGAGAACGGGGGGGGAGAGAGAACGGGGGGGGAGAGAGAACGGGGGGGGAGAGAGAACGGGGGGGGGAGAGAGAACGGGGGGGGAGAGAGAACGGGGGGGGAGAGAGAACGGGGGGGGAGAGAGAACGGGGGGGGAGAGAGAACGGGGGGGGAGAGAGAACGAGGGGGGAGAGAGAACGAGGGGGGAGAGAGAACGGGGTGGGAGAGAGAACGGGGGGGAGAGAGAACGGGGGGAGAAGAGAGAATGGCGGGGGGGGGGAGAGAGAACGGGGCGGGAGAGAGAACGGGGGGTGGGGGGCAGAGAGAACGGGGGGGGAGGGAGAACGGGGGGGGAGGGAGAACGGGGGGGGAGGGAGAACGGGGTGGGAGAGAGAACGGGGGGGGAGAGAGAACGGGGGGAGAAGAGAGAATGGCGGGGGGGGGGGGAGAGAGAACGGGGCGGGAGAGAGAACGGGGGGTGGGGGGCAGAGAGAACGGGGGGGGAGGGAGAACGGGGGGGGAGGGAGAACGGGGGGGGAGGGAGAACGGGGGGGGGAGGGAGAACGGGAGGGGAGGGAGAACGGGGGGGGGGAGGGAGAACGGGGGAGGAGGGAGAACGGGGGGGAGAGAGAACGGGGGGGAGAGAGAACGGGGGGGGAGAGAGAACGGGGGGGGAAGAGAGAACGGGGGGGGGGGGAGAGAGAACGGGGGGGGGGGAGAGAACGGGGGGGGGGAAGAGAACGGGGGGGAGAGAGAACGGGGGGGAGGAGAACGGGGGGGAGGAGAACGGGGGGGAGGAGAACGGGGGGGGGAGAGAGAACGGGGGGGGGAGAGAGAACGGGGGGGGGAGAGAGAACGGGGGGGAGAGAGAACGGGGGGGGAGGGAGAACGGGGGGGGAGGGAGAACGGGGGGGGAGGGAGAACGGGGGGGGGAGGGAGAACGGGGGGGGGAGGGAGAACGGGGGGGGGAGGGAGAACGGGGGGGGGAGGGAGAACGGGGGGGTGAGGGAGAACGGGGGGGTGAGGGAGAACGGGGGGGTGGGGGGGTGAGGGAGAACGGGGGGGTGAGGGAGAACGGGGGGGTGAGGGAGAACGGGGGGGTGAGGGAGAACGGGGGGGTGAGGGAGAACGGGGGGGTGAGGGAGAACGGGGGGGGAGGGAGAACGGGGGGGTGAGGGAGAACGGGGGGGGTGAGGGAGAACGGGGGGGGGAGGGAGAACGGGGGGGGAGGGAGAACGGGGGGGGAGGGAGAACGGGGGGGGAGGGAGAACGGGGGGGAGGGAGAACGGGGGGGGAGGGAGAACGGGGGGGGAGGGAGAACGGGGGGAGGGAGAACGGGGGGGGAGGGAGAACGGGGGGGGAGGGAGAACGGGGGGGGAGGGAGAACGGGGGGGGAGGGAGAACGGGGGGGGAGGGAGAACGGGGGGGGAGGGAGAACGGGGGGGGAGGGAGAACGGGGGTGAGAGAGAACGGGGGTGAGAGAGAACGGGGTGAGAGAGAACGGGGGTGAGAGAGAACGGGGGTGAGAGAGAACGGGGGTGAGAGAGAACGGGGGTGAGAGAGAACGGGGGGTGAGAGAGAACGGGGGTGAGAGAGAACGGGGGTGAGAGAGAACGGGGGTGAGAGAGAACGGGGGTGAGAGAGAACGGGGGTGAGAGAGAACGGGGGTGAGAGAGAACGGGGGTGAGAGAGAACGGGGGTGAGAGAGAACGGGGGTGAGAGAGAACGGGGGTGAGAGAGAACGGGGGTGAGAGAGAACGGGGGTGAGAGAGAACGGGGGTGAGAGAGAACGGGGGTGAGAGAGAACGGGGGTGAGAGAGAACGGGGGTGAGAGAGAACGGGGGTGAGAGAGAACGGGGGTGAGAGAGAACGGGGGTGAGAGAGAACGGGGGTGAGAGAGAACGGGGGTGAGAGAGAACGGGGGTGAGAGAGAACGGGGGTGAGAGAGAACGGGGGTGAGAGAGAACGGGGGTGAGAGAGAACGGGGGTGAGAGAGAACGGGGGTGAGAGAGAACGGGGGTGAGAGAGAACGGGGGTGAGAGAGAACGGGGGTGAGAGAGAACGGGGGTGAGAGAGAACGGGGTTGAGAGAGAACGGGGTTGAGAGAGAACGGGGGTGAGAGAGAACGGGGGTGCGTGGGTGGAGGGGGGGGGCGGTGCGTGGGTGGAGGGGGGGGGCGGTGCGTGGGTGGAGGGGGGGGCGGTGCGTGGGTGGAGGGGGGGCGGTGCGTGGGTGGAGGGGGGGCGGTGCGTGGGTGGAGGGGGGGGCGGTGCGTGGGTGGAGGGGGGGGCGGTGCGTGGATGGAGGGGGGCGGTGCGTGGATGGAGGGGGGGCGGTGCGTGGATGGAGGGGGGGCGGTGCGTGGATGGAGGGGGGGCGGTGCGTGGATGGAGGGGGGGCGGTGCGTGGATGGAGGGGGGGCGGTGCGTGGATGGAGGGGGGGCGGTGCGTGGATGGAGGGGGGGCGGTGCGTGGATGGAGGGGGGGCGGTGCGTGGATGGAGGGGGGGCGGTGCGTGGATGGAGGGGGGGCGGTGCGTGGATGGAGGGGGGGCGGTGCGTGGATGGAGGGGGGGCGGTGCGTGGATGGAGGGGGGGCGGTGCGTGGATGGAGGGGGGGCGGTGCGTGGATGGAGGGGGGGCGGTGCGTGGATGGAGGGGGGGCGGTGCGTGGATGGAGGGGGGGCGGTGCGTGGATGGAGGGGGGGCGGTGCGTGGATGGAGGGGGGGCGGTGCGTGGATGGAGGGTGGGCGGTGCGTGGATGGAGGGTGGGCGGTGCGTGGATGGAGGGGGGGCGGTGCGTGGATGGAGGGGGGGCGGTGCGTGGATGGAGGGGGGGCGGTGCGTGGATGGAGGGGGGGCGGTGCGTGGATGGAGGGGGGGCGGTGCGTGGATGGAGGGGGGGCGGTGCGTGGATGGAGGGGGGGCGGTGCGTGGATGGAGGGGGGGCGGTGCGTGGATGGAGGGGGGGCGGTGCGTGGATGGAGGGGGGGCGGTGCGTGGATGGAGGGGTGGCGGTGCGTGGATGGAGGGGTGGCGGTGCGTGGATGGAGGGGTGGCGGTGCGTGGATGGAGGGGGGGCGGTGCGTGGATGGAGGGGGGGCGGTGCGTGGATGGAGGGGGGGCGGTGCGTGGATGGAGGGGGGGCGGTGCGTGGATGGAGGGGGGGCGGTGCGTGGATGGAGGGGGGGCGGTGCGTGGATGGAGGGGGGGCGGTGCGTGGATGGAGGGGGGGCGGTGCGTGGATGGAGGGGGGGCGGTGCGTGGATGGAGGGGGGGCGGTGCGTGGATGGAGGGGGGGCGGTGCGTGGATGGAGGGGGGGCGGTGCGTGGATGGAGGGGGGGCGGTGCGTGGATGGAGGGGGGGCGGTGCGTGGATGGAGGGGGGGCGGTGCGTGGATGGAGGGGGGGCGGTGCGTGGATGGAGGGGGGGCGGTGCGTGGATGGAGGGGGGGCGGTGCGTGGATGGAGGGGGGGCGGTGCGTGGATGGAGGGGGGGCGGTGCGTGGATGGAGGGGGGGCGGTGCGTGGATGGAGGGGGGGGCGGTGCGTGGATGGAGGGGGGGCGGTGCGTGGATGGAGGGGGGGCGGTGCGTGGATGGAGGGGGGGCGGTGCGTGGATGGAGCGGGGGGCGGTGCGTGGATGGAGCGGGGGCGGTGCGTGGATGGAGGGGGGGGCGGTGCGTGGATGGAGGGGGGGCGGTGCGTGGATGGAGGGGGGGCGGTGCGTGGATGGAGGGGGGGCGGTGCGTGGATGGAGGGGGGGCGGTGCGTGGATGGAGGGGGGGCGGTGTGTGGATGGAGGGGGGGCGGTGCGTGGATGGAGGGGGGGCGGTGCGTGGATGGAGGGGGGGCGGTGCGTGGATGGAGGGGGGGCGGTGCGTGGATGGAGGGGGGGCGGTGCGTGGATGGAGGGGGGGCGGTGCGTGGATGGAGGGGGGGCGGTGCGTGGATGGAGGGGGGGCGGTGCGTGGATGGAGGGGGGGCGGTGCGTGGATGGAGGGGGGGCGGTGCGTGGATGGGGGGGGGGCAAGGGGCGGAGTGTTCATGCGGTGGTGGTGGTGTGTGGATGTGTGGAGCGGCATGTGAATGCGGGGGGGGACGGTGTGTGCGAGGGGCGGTGAGGTGCGCGTGGCGGGGGGCGGTGAGGTGCGCGTGGCGGGGGGCGGTGAGGTGCGCGCGGCGGGGGGCGGTGAGGTGCGCGCGGCGGGGGGCGGTGAGGTGCGCGCGGCGGGGGGCGGTGAGGTGCGCGCGGCGGGGGGCGGTGAGGTGCGCGCGGCGGGGGGCGGTGAGGTGCGCGCGGCGGGGGGCGGTGAGGTGCGCGCGGCGGGGGGCGGTGAGGTGCGCGCGGCGGGGGGCGGTGAGGTGCGCGCGGCGGGGGGCGGTGAGGTGCGCGCGGCGGGGGGCGGTGAGGTGCGCGCGGCGGGGGGCGGTGAGGTGCGCGCGGCGGGGGGCGGTGAGGTGCGCGCGGCGGGGGGCGGTGAGGTGCGCGCGGCGGGGGGCGGTGAGGTGCGCGCGGCGGGGGGCGGTGAGGTGCGCGCGGCGGGGGGCGGTGAGGTGCGCGCGGCGGGGGGCGGTGAGGTGCGCGCGGCGGGGGGCGGTGAGGTGCGCGCGGCGGGGGGCGGTGAGGTGCGCGCGGCGGGGGGCGGTGAGGTGCGCGCGGCGGGGGGCGGTGAGGTGCGCGCGGCGGGGGGCGGTGAGGTGCGCGCGGCGGGGGGCGGTGAGGTGCGCGCGGCGGGGGGCGGTGAGGTGCGCGCGGCGGGGGGCGGTGAGGTGCGCGCGGCGGGGGGCGGTGAGGTGCGCGCGGCGGGGGGCGGTGAGGTGCGCGCGGCGGGGGGCGGTGAGGTGCGCGCGGCGGGGGGCGGTGAGGTGCGCGCGGCGGGGGGCGGTGAGGTGCGCGTGGCGGGGGGCGGTGAGGTGCGCGCGGCGGGGGGCGGTGAGGTGCGCGCGGCGGGGGGCGGTGAGTTGCGCGCGGCGGGGGGCGGTGAGGTGCGCGTGGCGGGGGGCGGTGAGGTGCGCGTGGCGGGGGGCGGTGAGGTGCGCGTGGCGGGGGGCGGTGAGGTGCGCGTGGCGGGGGGCGGTGAGGTGCACGTGGCGGGGGGCGGTGAGGTGCGCGTGGCGGGATGGGGTCGGTGAGTGCGTGTGTTTGGGGGGCGTTGTGCGCGTGTGGTGGAGGGGCGGCGTGTGCGTGTGGGGGCGGCGGCGTGTGCGTGTGGGGGCGGCGGCGTGCGCGTGTGGGCGCGGCGGCGTGTGCGCGTGGGGGCAGCGGTGTGGGCACGGCGGTGTGCAGGTCTGCGAGACGGTGCGTGGGCGGAGGGGGGCGGTGCGTGGGCGGAGGGGGGCGGTGCGTGGGCGGAGGTGCGCGATGCGTGGGCGGAGGTGATGGCGTGTGGATGTTGGGGGTGGGGGGGGCGGTGAGTGGATGTGGCAGAGGGGGCGGTGCGTGGATGGTGGGGGGGGACGGTGCGTGGATGGAGGGGGGCAAGGGGCGGAGTGTTCATGCGGTGGTGGTGGTGTGTGGATGTGTGGAGCGGCATGTGAATGCGGGGGGGACGGTGTGTGCGAGGGGCGGGCGTGTGTGCGAGGGGCGGTGAGTGGATGTGGCGGGGGGTGGCGGTGTGTGGATGTGGGGGCGGTGTGTGGATGTAGGGCGGCGGTGTGTGGATGTGGGGGGCGTTGTGTGGATGTGGGGTTGGTTTGTGTGGATGGGGGGTTGGTTTGTGTGGCTGGGGGGGTTGGTGTGTGGCTGGGGGGGGGGTTGGTGTGTGGCTGGGGGGGGTGGGTGTGTGGCTGGGGGGGGTTGGTGTGTGGATGTGGGGGGGCGGTGTGTGGATGTGGGGGGGGCGGTGTGTGGATGTGGGGGGCGGTGTGTGGATGTGGGGGGGGCATTGTATGGATGTGGGGGGGGCATTGTATGGATGTGGGGGGCGCGTTGTGTGGATGTGGGGGGGGCGTTGTGTGGATGTGGGGGGGGGCGTTGTGTGGATGTGGGGGGGGGCGTTGTGTGGATGTGGGGGGGGGGCGTTGTGTGGATGTGGGGGGGGGCGTTGTGTGGATGTGGGGGGGGGCGTTGTGTGGTGTGGGGGGGGGCGTTGTGTGGATGTGGGGGGGGGCGTTGTGTGGATGTGGGGGGGGGCGTTGTGTGGATGTGGGGGGGGGCGTTGTGTGGATGTGGGGGGGGGCGTTGTGTGGATGTGGGGGGGGGCGTTGTGTGGATGTGGGGGGGGGCGTTGTGTGGATGTGGGGGGGGGCGTTGTGTGGATGTGGGGGGGGGCGTTGTGTGGATGTGGGGGGGGGCGTTGTGTGGATGTGGAGGGGGGCGTTGTGTGGATGTGGGGGGGGGGCGTTGTGTGGATGTGGGGGGGGGCGTTGTGTGGATGTGGGGGGTGGCGTTGTGTGGATGTGGGGGGTGGCGTTGTGTTGGATGTGGGGGGTGGCGTTGTGTGGATGTGGGGGGGGGCGTTGTGTGGATGTGGGGGGGGCGTTGTGTGGATGTGGGGGGGGCGTTGTGTGGATGTGGGGGGGGGCGTTGTGTGGATGTGGGGGGGGGCGTTGTGTGGATGTGGGGGGGGCGTTGTGTGGATGTGGGGGGGGGGCGTTGTGTGGATGTGGGGGCCAGTGTATGGATGTGGGGTGGAGGGGGTTGTGTGGATCTGGGGGCCAGTGTATGGGTGTGGGGGGAGGGGAGGGGTGCAGTGTGTGGATGGGGGGGGGTGATGTGTGGACGTGGGGTGGGCAGTGTGTGGACGTGGGGTGGGCAGTGTGTGGACGTGGGGTGGGCAGTGTGTGGACGTGGGGTGGGCAGTGTGTGGACGTGGGGTGGGTAGGTGTGTGGACGTGGGGGGGGTCGGTGTGTGGACGTGGGGGGGGTCGGTGTGTGGACGTGAGGGGGGGTCGGTGTGTGGACGTGAGGGGGGGTCGGTGTGTGGACGTGAGGGGGGGTGTGGATGTGGGGGGGGTGGATGTGGGGGGGTGTGGATGTGGGGGGGTGTGGATGTGGGGGGGTGTGGATGTGGGGGGGTGTGGATGTGGGGGGGTGTGGATGTGGGGGGGTGTGGATGTGGGGGGGTGTGGATGTGGGGGGGTGTGGATGTGGGGGGGTGTGGATGTGGGGGGGTGTGGATGTGGGGGGGTGTGGATGTGGGGGGGGTGTGGATGTGGGGGGGGTGTGGATGTGGGGGGGGTGTGGATGTGGGGGGGGTGTGGATGTGGGGGGGTGTGGATGTGGGGGGGTGTGGATGTGGGGGGGTGTGGATGTGGGGGGGTGTGGATGTGGGGGGGGTGGGGATGTGGGGGGGGTGTGGATGTGGGGGGGGTGTGGATGTGGGGGGGGTGTGGATGTGGGGGGGGTGTGGATGTGGGGGGGGTGTGGATGTGGGGGGGGTGTGGATGTGGGGGGGGTGTGGATGTGGGGGGGGTGTGGATGTGGGGGGGTGTGGATGTGGGGGGGTGTGGATGTGGGGGGGTGTGGATGTGGGGGGGTGTGGATGTGGGGGGGTGTGGATGTGGGGGGGTGTGGATGTGGGGGGGTGTGGATGTGGGGGGGTGTGGATGTGGGGGGGTGTGGATGTGGGGGGGTGTGGATGTGGGGGGGTGTGGATGTGGGGGGGTGTGGATGTGGGGGGGTGTGGATGTGGGGGGGTGTGGATGTGGGGGGGTGTGGATGTGGGGGGGTGTGGATGTGGGGGGGTGTGGATGTGGGGGGGTGTGGATGTGGGGGGGTGTGGATGTGGGGGGGTGTGGATGTGGGGGGGTGTGGATGTGGGGGGGTGTGGATGTGGGGGGGTGTGGATGTGGGGGGGTGTGGATGTGGGGGGGTGTGGATGTGGGGGGGTGTGGATGTGGGGGGGTGTGGATGTGGGGGGGGTGTGGATGTGGGGGGGGGTGTGGATGTGGGGGGGGTGTGGATGTGGGGGGGGTGTGGATGTGGGGGGGGGTGTGGATGTGGGGGGGGGGTGTGGATGTGGGGGGGGTGTGGATGTGGGGGGGGGTGTGGATGTGGGGGGGTGTGGATGTGGGGGGGTGTGGATGTGGGGGGGTGTGGATGTGGGGGGGTGTGGATGTGGGGGGGTGTGGATGTGGGGGGGTGTGGATGTGGGGGGGTGTGGATGTGGGGGGGTGTGGATGTGGGGGGGGGTGTGGATGTGGGGGGGTGTGTGGATGTGGGGGGGTGTGTGGATGTGGGGGGGTGTGTGGATGTGGGGGGTGTGTGGATGTGGGGGTGTGTGGATGCGGGGGGGGTGTGGATGCGGGGGGTGTGTGGATGTGGGGTGGGCAGTGTGTGGACGTGGGGTGGGCAGTGTGTGGACGTGGGGTGGGCAGTGTGTGGACGTGGGGTGGGTAGGTGTGTGGACGTGGGGTGGGTAGGTGTGTGGACGTGGGGAGGGTCGGTGTGTGGACGTGAGGGGGGGTCGGTGTGTGGACGTGAGGGGGGGTCGGTGTGTGGACGTGAGGGGGGGTGTGGATGTGGGGGGGGGTGGATGTGGGGGGGTGTGGATGTGTGGGGGGGGTGGATGTGGGGGGTGTGGATGTGGGGGGTGTGGATGTGGGGGGGTGTGGATGTGGGGGGGTGTGTGGATGTGGGGGGGTGTGTGGATGTGGGGGGTGTGTGGATGTGGGGGTGTGTGGATGTGGGGGGGGTGTGGATGTGGGGGGGGTGTGGATGTGGGGGGGGTGTGGATGTGGGGGGGGTGTGGATGTGGGGGGGGTGTGGATGTGGGGGGGGTGTGGATGTGGGGGGGGTGTGGATGTGTGGGGGGGTGGATATGGGGGGGGTGGATGTGGGGGGGGGTGGATGTGGGGGGTGTGGATGTGGGGGGGGGTGGATGTGGGGGGGGTTTGGATGTGGGGGGGGTTTGGATGGGGGGGGTGTGGATGTGGGGGGGGTGTGGATGTGGGGTGGGCAGTGTGTGGACGTGGGGTGGGCAGTGTGTGGACGTGGGGTGGGCAGTGTGTGGACGTGGGGTGGGCAGTGTGTGGACGTGGGGTGGGTAGGTGTGTGGACGTGGGGTGGGTAGGTGTGTGGACGTGGGGTGGGTCGGTGTGTGGACGTGAGGGGGGGTCGGTGTGTGGACGTGAGGGGGGGTCGGTGTGTGGACGTGAGGGGGGGTGTGGATGTGGGGGGGGGTGGATGTGGGGGGGGGGTGGATGTGTGGGGGGGGTGGATGTGGGGGGTGTGGATGTGGGGGGTGTGGATGTGGGGGGTGTGGATGTGGGGGGGGTGTGGATGTGGGGGGGGGGTGGATGTGGGGGGGGGGTGGATGTGGGGGGGGGGTGGATGTGGGGGGGGGGGTGGATGTGGGGGGGGTGTGGATGTGGGGGGGGTGTGGATGTGGGGGGGGTGTGGATGTGGGGGGGGTGTGGATGTGGGGGGGGGCGGTGTGTGGATGGGGGGGGCGGTGTGTGGATGGGGGGGGCGGTGTGTGGATGGGGGGGGCGGTGTGTGGATGGGGGGGCGGTGTGTGGATGGGGGGGCGGTGTGTGGATGGGGGGGGCGGTGTGTGGATGGGGGGGGGCGGTGTGTGGATGGGGGGGGGCGGTGTGTGGATGGGGGGGGCGGTGTGTGGATGGGGGGGGGGCGGTGTGTGGATGAGGGGGGGGGGCGGTGTGTGGATGAGGGGGGGGGCGGTGTGTGGATGGGGGGGGCGGTGTTGGATGGGGGGGCGGTGTGTGGATGGGGGGGGCGGTGTGTGGATGGGGGGGGCGGTGTGTGGATGGGGGGGGCGGTGTGTGGATGGGGGGGGGGCGGTGTGTGGATGGGGGGGGCGGTGTGTGGATGGGGGGGGGTGGTGTTGGATGGGGGGGGCGGTGTGTGGATGGGGGGGGGTGTGTGGATGGGGGGGGGCGGTGTGTGGATGGGGGGGGCGGTGTGTGGATGGGGGGGAGGGCGGTGTGTGGATGGGGGGAGAGGGCGGTGTGTGGATGGGGGGGCGGTGTGTGGATGGGGGGGGGCGGTGTGTGGATGGGGGGGGCGGTGTGTGGATGGGGGGGGCGGTGTGTGGATGGGGGGGGGCGGTGTTGGATGGGGGGGCGGTGTGTGGATGGGGGGAGGGCGGTGTGTGGATGGGGGGGGGGCGGTGTGTGGATGGGGGGGGCGGTGTGTGGATGGGGAGGGGCGGTGTGTGGATGTGGGGGGTGTGTGGATGTGGGGGGTGTGTGGATGTGGGGGGGTGTGGATGTGGGGGGGTGTGGATGTGGGGGGGGGGTGGATGTGGGGGGGGTGTGGATGTGGGGGGGGTGTGGATGTGGGGGGGGTGTGGATGTGGGGGGGGTGTGGATGTGGGGGGGGTGTGGATGTGGGGGGGGTGTGGATGTGGGGGGGGTGTGGATGTGGGGGGGGGTGTGGATGTGGGGGGGGGTGGATGTGGGGGGGGGTGGATGTGGGGGGGGGTGGATGTGGGGGGGGGTGGATATGGGGGGGGGTGGATATGGGGGGGTGGATATGGGGGGGGTGGATATGGGGGGGGTGGATATGGGGGGGGTGGATATGGGGGGGGTGGATATGGGGGGGTGGATATGGGGGGGGTGGATATGGGGGGGGTGGATATGGGGGGGTGGATATGGGGGGGGTGGATGTGGGGGGGGGGTGGATGTGGGGGGTGTGGATGTGGGGGGGGGGTGGATGTGGGGGGGGGTTTGGATGTGGGGGGGGTTTGGATGGGGGGGTGTGGATGTGGGGGGGGTGTGGATGTGGGGGGGGGTGGATGTGGGGGGGGGTGGATGTGGGGGGGGCAGTGTGTGGCTGGGGGGGCAGTGTGTGGCTGGGGGGGCAGTGTGTGGCTGGGGGGGACAGTGTGTGGCTGGGGGGGACAGTGTGTGGCTGGGGGGGACAGTGTGTGGCTGGGGGGGACAGTGTGTGGCTGGGGGGGAAAGTGTGTGGCTGGGGGGGACAGTGTGTGGCTGGTCGGGCGGTGGTGTGGATGGGGGGGCGGTGGTGTGGATGGGGGGGCGGTGGTGTGGATGGGGGGGCGGTGGTGTGGATGGGGGGGCGGTGGTGTGGATGGGGGGGCGGTGGTGTGGATGGGGGGGCGGTGTGTGGCGCGGGGGCGGTGTGTGGCGCGGGGGCGGTGTGTGGCGGGGGGGGCGGTGTGTGGCGGGGGGGGCGGTGTGTGGCGGGGGGGGCGGTGTGTGGCGGGGGGGGCGGTGTGTGGCGGGGGGGCGGTGTGTGGATGGGGGGGGCGGTGTGTGGATGGGGGGGGGCGGTGTGTGGATGGGGGGGGCGGTGTGTGGATGGGGGGGCGGTGTGTGGATGGGGGGGCGGTGTGTGGATGGGGGGGCGGTGTGTGGATGGGGGGCGGTGTGTGGATGGGGGGGCGGTGTGTGGATGGGGGGGCGGTGTGTGGATGGGGGGGCGGTGTGTGGATGGGGGGGCGGTGTGTGGATGGGGGGGCGGTGTGTGGATGGGGGGGCGGTGTGTGGATGGGGGGGCGGTGTGTGGATGGGGGGGCGGTGTGTGGATGGGGGGGCGGTGTGTGGATGGGGGGGCGGTGTGTGGATGGGGGGGCGGTGTGTGGATGGGGGGGCGGTGTGTGGATGGGGGGGCGGTGTGTGGATGGGGGGGCGGTGTGTGGATGGGGGGGCGGTGTGTGGATGGGGGGGGCGGTGTGTGGATGGGGGGGGCGGTGTGTGGATGGGGGGGCGGTGTGTGGATGGGGGGGCGGTGTGTGGATGGGGGGGCGGTGTGTGGATGGGGGGGCGGTGTGTGGTTGGGGGGGCGGTGTGTGGATGGGGGGGCGGTGTGTGGATGGGGGGGGGGCGGTGTGTGGATGAGGGGGGGGGGCGGTGTGTGGATGAGGGGGGGGGCGGTGTGTGGATGGGGGGGGGCGGTGTTGGATGGGGGGGCGGTGTGTGGATGGGGGGGGCGGTGTGTGGATGGGGGGGGCGTGGATGGGGGGGCGGTATGTGGATGTGTGGGGAGGTCGGTGTGTGGATGTGGGGGGGCGGTGTGTGGATGTGGGGGGGCGGTGTGTGGATGTGGGGGGGCGGTGTGTGGATGTGGGGGGGCGGTGTGTGGATGGGTGGGCAGTGTGTGGATGGGGGGGCGGTGTGTGGATGAGGGGGAGGGCGGTGTGTGTATGGGGGGTGTGTGGATGTGGGGGGGGCGGTGTGTGGATGTGGGGGGGGGGGGTGTGTGGATGTGGGGGGGGCGGTGTGTGGATGGGGGGGCGGTGTGTGGATGGGGGGGCGGTGTGTGGATGGGGGGGCGGTGTGTGGATGGGGGGCGTGGATGTGGGGGGGCGGTGTGTGGATGGGCGGGGAGGGCGGTGTGTGGATGGGGGGGAGGGCGGTGTGTGGATGGGGGGGAGGGCGGAGTGTGGATGGGGGGGAGGGCGGTGTGTGGATGGGGGGGGAGGGCGGTGTGTGGATGGGGGGGAGGGCGGTGTGTGGATGGGGGGGAGGGCGGTGTGTGGATGGGGGGGAGAGCGGTGTGTGGATGGGGGGGAGGGCGGTGTGTGGATGGGGGGGGGAGGGCGGTGTGTGGATGGGGGGGAGGGCGGTGTGTGGATGGGGGGGAGGGCGGTGTGTGGATGGGGGGGAGGGCGGTGTGTGGATGGGGGGGAGGGCGGTGTGTGGATGGGGGGAGGGCGGTGTGTGAATGGGGGGGAGGGCGGTGTGTGGATGGGGGGGAGGGCGGTGTGTGGATGGGGGGGAGGGCGGTGTGTGGATGGGGGGGGAGGGCGGTGTGTGGATGGGGGGCAGGGCGGTGTGTGGATGGGGGGGGAGGTCGGTGTGTGGATGGGGGGGAGGTCGGTGTGTGGATGGGGGGGAGGTCGGTGTGTGGATGGGGGGGAGGGCGGTGTGTGGATGGGGGGGGCGGTGTTGGATGGGGGGGCGGTGTGTGGATGGGGGGAGGGCGGTGTGTGGATGGGGGGGGCGGTGTGTGGATGGGGGGGGCGGTGTGTGGATGGGGGGGGCGGTGTGTGGATGGGGGGGGCGGTGTGTGGATGGGGGGGGGGCGGTGTGTGGATGGAGGGGGGCGGTGTGTGGATGGAGGGGAGGGCGGTGTGTGGATGGGGGGGGGCGGTGTGTGGATGGGGGGGGGCGGTGTGTGGATGGGGGGGGGCGGTGTGTGGATGGGGGGGGGCGGTGTGTGGATGGGGGGGGCGGTGTGTGGATGGGGGGGGGCGGTGTGTGGATGGAGGGGGGGGGCGGTGTGTGGATGGAGGGGGGGGGCGGTGTGTGGATGGGGGGGGCGGTGTGTGGATGGGGGGGGGCGGTGTGTGGATGGGGGGGCGGTGTGTGGATGGGGGGGGGGGCGGTGTGTGGATGGAGGGGGGGGGCGGTGTGTGGATGGAGGGGGGGGGCGGTGTGTGGATGGGGGGGGGGGGGGCGGTGTGTGGATGGGGGGGGGGGGGCGGTGTGTGGATGGAGGGGGCGGTGTCAGCGCTTGACCGTCGTGTCCGGGGCTGTATTGGTGAGGGTAACGGCCGGGGGGGGGGGGGAAGCAAAAGGTAAATCCGTCACTTACACCCCCCCCCCTCAAAATCAAACCCGGGGCCTGGCGCGGTGCGGGGCTTCCCCCGGCCGCGGCTTAAATCTACTACCTAGAGCCTGAACCGCCTGAGGCCTAGAGGCTGCACCGAGTGTCAGCTCCGCTAGGAGCCCTTCAGCCTGTACCGCATCCCCAGGCCCTAAAGACAGCCTCGGGCTGGAGTGATAGTACTCCCCGGGAGGAAGCGGCTCGGTGTGGGATGGGGCCGGTGGTAGTGGTGGGTTGGGGCGGAGTGGGAAGGGAAGGGAAGGGGGGTGTTTGTTGTGGAGGGAGATGGTGGCGGCCCCTCCCCCTTGCTCTCTCTCCTTTGTCAGTTGACGGGGAGGCGGGAGGCTCTCGGCGAGATATCCGCGGATGGATAGCCCCAGCGTGTTCCTCCTCCCCCCTCCTTCCCGCCCGTCCATTCATCCTCCCCTCGCGAGGTCGCCTTACCGGGCTGCCGGCGAGGGCCGTCTGTCCAGGAGGTACGGGGGCCGCTCGCTGTCGCTGGGCCGCCGATCGCTCGCTGTTTACACTCGCCAACATTCGGGCGCCATTTCCCGCCGCCGCGCACCACACACACACAGGGAGAGACGGCGGACCGGGAACCCGGATGCACCGCGTGCCCGCGCACGCCTCGGGGACGCGCGGGCACAGTCACCCGTGCGCGCGCCGACCACGCCCCCCTCCCCCATACCCAACATTGAGGGATACAGTGCTGGACCCCGGAAGACGGTGCATCTGCAGGTTTGACATGGAGATGCCGGTGTTGCTCTGGGTTAGACAAAGTTAAACATCAGGTTATAGTCTAATGCCTTCTTCGGCTAGTACTTCCAAATAAACCTGTTGGACTATAACTTGGTATTGTGAGATTTTTAAACTTTGTCCTTCTGCAGATTGTCATCAGCACCTACACATTTCCCCCACCCCTCTACCAGCTCTGGGGAAGTGTCATACTGAACTCAAAATCTTGACTCTATTTCTCTCTCTCCATCAATTTTTTTTTTATTGAAGAGGAGCCGTGTCGAACCCGGTAAGTTACCTTTGTCTCTATCCATCCCCTATTGAGTTTCCCCAGTAATTTGTTTTTGTTGAAGTGCAGGCCTGTCGGACCTTTCTCTACAGACACTGCCGAACCCATTGCGTTTCTCCGGCACTTATTTTAAATTGAGACTTCCAGCATTCATTGTTTTTTGCTTATTTCAGATGCTACACTAACAGTCAAATTCACTTTGTACCGTATACACTACTTCATGGTGTACAATGGCTGCTTTTGTAGAAAGGGAAGGGGGGGGGGGCTAGAAGTTATTCAGCTCGACTCAGCTGCTTTTTCACTACCACTACTTATGTTATAACAACGAAATGCGAGAAACTCAGGGCTGGAGACGACTGTAACGATGAGAAAAATAGTCATACGGAACTTAAACCCTTAACTCGGTTATTCTCTCCACAGATGCTGTCAGACCGGCGGAGTTTCCTCAGTTTAGGAGTTTCAGATTTCCAGGAGCCGCAGTATTTTATTTCTATTCCAGTCTAACTCTGCGTACCATAAGAATTCTGACAAAATGACAATTGGAAAAAGGCGTTCAAATTGGATAATCGGGCCACCCGGCTCTTCGTAAAAGCTAACCCTTGTCCCCAGCCCTGACCTTCTCTTCCAAGTGTCTTCAGCTTTCTGCTATGATCGGACAAATATTTTTCTTTTCTCTCTCTCAGCTCCATATATCGTTTATTTCTTCCCCTTCCCTAGCATATATCCCCAGCCTTTTCCCAGCTAGAGCGAAGAATAGTCACTGGACCAGAAACATTAATTCTGCTTTCTCTCCACCGATACTCTCTTCCCCTCCCCCCCCATCAATTTGTGCTATGGATTTCTAACATCCCTAGTTCTTGAGTTTTTCTTGTCATTCTTCACCCCCCAAGAAACTGTTTTCCTCTTTAAGCTGATTTAAGTAAATCAAAAAGTGAAAATGTCAGAAGTTTTTCGACTATGGATGTTGAATTAACAGTCAGAGTTTGGTAAGACTTCCTCAGAACGTGTCAACTTTAAATGTTTTCTGAAGGAGGGCTCTTCTGAGAGAGGTTTCCTTGGTGCTATTAAAGCGTCTAATTAAATCAGTGCTTCTCCATCCCCAAATCTTAAATAAAAACAAAATACTAGAGAAACTCTGAAAGGGGAAATTTAACATCTAGTACATAGTTATGACTGGAAATGAAAATTTCATCCACATACAACTGGAGTAGAGTCAAGCTTGTCAGACTGTCCGTTGGGTTTATAGATGAAATCAAGCTAGAATCAACGTATTGAATTCTGCTAGATTCTCTCCCTCACAGACTTGATACATTCGCTACTCTGAAGCAAAATAAATGCTGGAAAAATAGTAATTTAAAAAGTTGAGAAGTTTCAACGTAACGAAGTACAGAAAATTCTAGACTACATATAATGAGCAGGTCTGGTAGCAGCCGTAGAGGGACGGGGAGTTGGTAACTGAAATCTTGCTCTTAAATGCCGGCTTCCATCCTTTTTCAAATTTGCTTCAGATTTGTTTTACTTTTGTAACAAACATTTCAATTTTAGATATGAATTAACTTCCACTTTATGCTCCAATATATAATTGACATGTAAATATTGCAACGGTAAGTCACTTACATTGAAATGTTAATTCTGGTCCCTCTGGACTTCTCCAAGAATTAGATGTAGTTATTAGTTCACGAATATCATTTAAATCACTTTGCTTACATTCCAGGCCTATTTAACTGAATTTAAAACCTGCATTCGTGGTAAAAAGGCATGCTACAAAGCTGCTAACCACCTCCTTTCAAGTCAACTCATATGCACTTCAACAAATATCTAAAAATGTTTTGGATTGCTTTAGGAGCAGCACAATATTATCGGTCGTTGTTCTAGCATACACGTAGGCTGGAACAAACACAAGCAAATACTTGTGACAGGAAGCTGCCGGTGAGCTTTGGATTAGTTAATGGATAACAAGTTGTATTGCTGAGCTAAGTTGAGTTTTCAAACTGTGCAGTTACAAGAATGACATATCAGATCAAGCAGAATTCGGTCCAGTTTTTCCTATTAAAGCATCCAGGTACTGGGCAAACTGAGAATCATAAAATGGTTCCTTGTGTCTGTATAATTTATTTGAAAGATCTATCTAAATGAACACCACCATCATCTTTCCCCACCCCAGCTTTTTCCTCAAATCTTTAAAATCTGGAAGGGGAAGTATTTTAGTACGTTTGATTTTTTTTTAAAATGGGGTACAGTTGTGTTAATTACTAAAAATATTTTTATGTCAGCTAGACTCTTACAATAGTCCTAGATGTGGCGTTTGATTACTGACCCTCCTGCTATTAAAAAGTTTCTGCCTACTCTTCCAAACCCATTCATGATCTTGAAATCTCCTCTTGGGCATTGTTCTAAGAATAATCTTAGATTCTCCACTTAATTAAGTCCCTCATTGCTGGTACAATTCTAATAGATCTTGTTTGTATTCTCACAAAGGCTTTACTTCCTTCCTTCAGTGCTGTGCTCAGCATTGAGTAAAGCTATAGTTGAGGCTGACAATCTCAAGTACTTCCCCACCCCAAAATGGCCTTCGAGTTGTCCTATTAAAAGATACACCATTTGATTTCTCTATTGCTGTACTTTTTAATTGATATTACATCAAGTTTTCTTACCAGCGTTCACATCACTTTACATTTTTATCCATTGTCTCTGTCCATTTTATCACCGTCATCCTCAAGTTAGTTACTATCCTCTTCAAACTGTCTACATAAGTAACATTTACATCAAATAGCAGTGACCTTAATACTGATCCCTGGGGGAAACCACAATATGCTACTTCCCAGCCCGAAAAATAATACACCACTGTCGTCTCGGTCTGTTCAGCCAATTTTGTATCCATGTAACTAATATCTCTTATCTAATGGATTTTAACTTAGCTATCAAATCTACAGGGTGATACTTCTATCAAAAAGTTCATCTAGTAATTAACTGTGCTGCTCTAATCAATACCCTCCAATCTAAAATTTCAAAGAACTTAAGATAGTTAAACATTATGTTCCTTAAACAAATCTCTGCTGACTCAAAGTTTGAAACGATAGCATGAGACTACCCAAACCAAGCATGGAGTAGGTGGATGTCCATTGTCAACAAGAAAATTTGATTAATGAATGAAACTTACCATCGACAGTACTGCAATTCTTCATTTTTTTTGCAGATGAAATTTATAATTGCATCTGAAGGTTAAATTACTACAATACTGTTGAGAAAATTTCCAATTGCCATGGCATGCATTACCATCTGACACTACATCAGAAAGAATGCAACAGACTAGTTTTTCTCTCTACCCCGTTTTTACTACAAGCAACAACAGCTACTTTTAAGGGATTGTGAGCAGTTATCTGTCACTAGATGATGTCACACTACTTGCTCCTGCTAACTATAAACTACTTTAAGGAAAAGCTGGATGTATCAGTGCAGAAGGGTAGAAAACAATCTTTTTTTAAAAAAGGAAAACCTACAGACATTTTTATTGCTCATAATCCCCATATTATCTAGTCAGAAACCTATCCAACTCTGACCTTCCAGTAGTTTCCAATTCTGGTTGGCTGTATTCTAGGTGGCTTCACTGCAACAATTTCTCCCTGCAACAGTCACCCAGCCTCCACATTCCCATAATTTGTCAACTCAAATGTCCAAAAATAGAGCTCACTTGACCAATGAAAAGTAAGGACTTACAAGCAAATTGGATAATACTTCTTTCTCTTCTGTTAGCATTTCTTTGCCAAAAATTTTAGGAAATTTATACTCCTTGTCTGCAGGGCCACATATAGCTAGTCAGCCTATCCATAATCAGCAGAATCTCCCACAAGGGTACACAAGGTATAATCATTCCTGGGGAAAAAACTGGATCTATCCTTATCTCTTTCATACTGGTTCTTCTCTAAAAAGGTATTTATCGTAATTTAACGTCTCTAGGCATCACAATCCACGATCTGCACGTGGATGAGGCTTGTAGAGGGACTTCCCTCCAAATTTCACAAAACATGTGCAATGGCATCCCTTTATTCTGTTTACCAGTGGTCAGCTCTCCATACAACAAAATATTCGGCAGATGACTGACCCAGGCAATGTGATCTGCCCAACACTATTGTTTTTGTTGGAAGATGGCCTTGGTGCTGGAGATGTTGGCTGTTTCTCGCACTTTATGTTTACGATTATCATCCTGCCTCGAGGACACTGAAACCAGCACTGATAGAACCATTCCAGAAGGTGTCTATGGCCCACAATTCTGTGATATACAGAAGGGTGTTTGCATAGCAATGACTTAATCACATTTTTAAATGATTCTCGAACTTGAGCAACTACTTTCAGGCGCTTAAAATCCCAAATGCAGCAATTCCTCATTTATCTCATCTCTAAAATCAATTCCAAGGATGATATAGTGAAAGGGATTCTGGGCTTTACAGCCAGGGATACAGAATACAAAAGTAAGGTGTGTTAAACCTGCATAAGACATTGACAATACTCTATTGAGGCTTAACCAAAGAATGTGAAGGCATTTGAGAGGATGCAGAAAAGATTCACAAGAATTATTTTAGGGATGAGAAATGTCAGTTAGATGGATAGATTGGAGAAACTGGAGCTGTTTCCATTGAAAAAAGATTAAGACATGATTGGATAAATGCTCAAAATCATGAGCAGTCTGAACAGGAGAGAGAGAAACTGTAGACAAACTGTTCCAGTTGGTAGAAGATTCAAGAACCAGTCAACATTCATTTTACAGATTGTTTATAAATGCAATCTCTTCCTCTGTTGCCAATGTCTCAAAAATTAACCATCTTGAGACCAATGGATTTAACAGACATGGATTCTAGGTATCATCCCATCTATTTCAAACAACCCACAAAGGACTTCAACCTTATTTAAATAAGACCTTACTTGTAGAAACGTTCCCCTTAAGAGCCTCACGATCTTGCACGGTGTTCAGCTCATGTCTTTGCACATTAATTTAACCAGTAAAATTTTTGTATAGTGTTCACTCTGTACTGTAAGTTGTTTTCCATATAACAATCTCACTGCATCTTTAACAAGAGATCAAATACTACTTACCCAAACTCTTCTTTTTAATAGGCTTTGCACAACTCTTAGCAATAATATTGTGCATGACCCTTCTGTTGTCCATATCAGCTGCACACAAACTCAACCACTTGTCTAAATCTGTCTTCAAACGATCAATTTATTCTGAATCGCTAACCTTGCAGATGTGAACATTTGAGAATGGTTCACAATGTTGAGCATTTCTAATTTCATTGAACTTTGACAGGCTGGAAACAAAACTGCCACAAGAGACTTCCCTTTTCATAAAGCAATAAAAATGTTAATTACCCATACATTATCTGACATTTTTAGAGTTTCTATCTTTTCTGATTTTGATTTTTTTGGGGTGACAATTTAACATTAGATTTTGCTGAAAGACTGGTGTAGCCTACAATCAGAAATGGTTAGTGATAGGTTCAGTAATATAAAACAAACTTGATAACAGCAACCAATAAACAAGTTGTAATCACTATGATACAGAAGGACAACAGGTGTTGTTTAACCCAAACAGTACTAAAATAATTTAAAATAAATATCAATACAGGCACACACCACTAGAGATAAGACAATAAAGTAATTTCCCCTAACAGAAATTCCTACTAAATTGAATTTCAAGTTGCAAAGTGCATTGTGAAGCTTATCTTCCAATTGGAACTCAAGAAAAGCTAGAACAGGAGGACTGCTGCAAAGGAGGGCAAGAAAATACAGCTAGTTCAAGATTACAAAAGTTCTGTGCCATGAAAAGTGATCAAATACTGAATGAAGCTCTATGTAACTACAGCTCATTATAAATCAGTCAAACTTCAGTAATCGGGAGCACTATTGCATCTGAGTCAGAAGATTCTGGGTTCAGCCCCATTTCATGACCGGAGATCAAAAATCCAGGCCAATAGTCCAGTGCAGCAGATGGGATGCTTGCACTTTACGGGCATTAAATGGATGTGCCATCTCAGGTGGACGTAAAAGATCCCATTACACATGAGGATGTTAAGATCATTGAGGTGAAATATTAACTATCCACAGATGCTGCGTGACCTGCTGGGTGGAAGTCATTGCTTGTAACCATTTAGCACTGATGTAGCTGCAGTTGCAAGAGATGTCCAAATATTGTCTTTCTCTTTGCCAGAAGTTTGAATTCATACTACTTTTTTTAAAAAAGAGTCCTGAAATTAATGTGCATTTTATTTCCAAGAAGTTTCTGGCAGGCAGTCCAAAAAATGTGTATACATTAATCAATAGCATTTCACAAACACACTCTCCACATCAACTCAAATAAATCATTTATTCAAAGTATTATAAACAAATCAGAGAAACAAACCATTTTACCATGCAGCATCTTACAATTTTACAACACAGATGTAACATTTCAGAAGCACAAAATTCAATGCAATTATTTAACTTGGAAAACGAACAACCCCAGCCCTCCCCAAAAAGCTGCACACAGAGGCAGACCTACTGACTTTTGTTTACATTCCTAAGTTTGCCAATTACAGAATAAGATACCCAGAGCAAGTTAGAAACTACATAATTTTAGCAGAATGCTTCAGATAATGACCAGAACCACAAAATAAAGTAATTGATTGGCCAAAAGGTTCATTATTAGCTGTATTATCCATTTAGTTATGATTGTTAACCACTTAATTAATAATTCATATTGCATTTCTTCATGTCCACTCAATGACATTGAGATCCCACAACTGTGGAAGATGTATCATTCCTTTTGATGGCTATGTTAGCCCGCATGAAATTACAGGAAACACCCTGAAGCTCTGCAGTGACACGTTATTTTACAGTCTATATTGCAGAATTTTTTTTAAAAAAAGAGTTGTACATAAAGAAACAAAACATTGTTTCTACTCTTTGAAATCCCAATTCTTTTGCTCTGATCATAATTTTTCTGAAGCATAAACTTTGCAACCAAAATTATTACACTTAATGATCATTCTAAAATGAAGATATCAAATTATTGGAAATAGTACATTGCAATATATTTCTCACCTGACTATATTTCCCAGTCTGCTAATTCACAGTATTTTTTGCCTCATGCTTCAACAGCAAGTTGAGATTTTACATTTTTGTACAATGCAGATGCTCTACAATAGTCGCTTTAAATGAGATAGTGCAACATTTTACTGTTTGCTGAATTCTATGATATTGAAAGCATTAATTACTTTCAGCTCCACAAGACATTGTTTAAATGACAATAAAGACTTTTATTCACTATTTTAATATCCACATAAGAATAAGGGGAAAAATAAACAATTTCATGAGATTAATGGAAGATGGGAGGAGGGAGCTGGAGCTGCTCAGTGGCTACATCTCCTGCCTCTGAGCTGGAAGGCCTTGGGTTCACTCATTCACTGCAAGCCAGGATTGTTAGGATGGTGAGATTTCCCTTTCTGCTAGCCAAAGAGTTGGCAGCAAAACATTATTGCTGATACTGGTTGCCCCTCAGATACTGAAGTGGTCAGGGCTGGGACGACAGACAGTCCTCACTGACCAGGACCCTAGTTTGGAAGGCAGGCTATATGTTGAAAAAGGGAACACACTCAGGGGCCACAATTTTTTTTTGCAGGACTGTACTCAATGTTGAAAAGATAGCATTGATAGAACCCCACCCACTCAAGGCCCAACTGGGTCACTTTCAGCAGTGGACTTCCAATGTTGGAAGGAAGTCGTTCAGAGACAACGACACATCTTCCTACATGAGGCATTGACCCTGGCTTCTCCTCAGCCTAAGCTCCCCCAGCAGCCTGAAAATTAGCATTTACAAATAATCAAGTGGGAAAGTAAGGGCCAAAATTGGGTTAGTATGGGTCATCCTGGCCTCGCATATTGCATCAGAGCCAACCAAGTAGTCTTGCTTCTCCTCCAAAAACAAAACTTGCTGCAGGAAATGCAAAATTCTTCAAATTGTTGGTTGGCCACAAAAGAACCCAGCCACTGATGTAGGCAGCACCACATGCAATGGTGTCAGCCCCCAGACATAAACATCAGGAGGGTGAATGGCAGGAAGGCATCAAGATGCAAAACAATGGCCAAACCCAAAAACAATGTTGATATAACAGCCATCAACCAGCACTGTGGCAACCCTGTGTAACATTGGTAAAACAGAGAGAAATAAGTGGCTAACTGTATCTCAAGGAATGAAAACCATACCAGGACATCCATGTACGATAGGCTTATACTTTATTTAAATGTCAGTATACGTAAGACATCAGAGCCAATCTTTGCTGAACAGAGTAGATCAAGTGGTGTCTTAATGTTTAATTCATTAGGAAACATCAGTAATCTACTTACCATCGTAACAACAACCAGCCACAAAGGGTCATGCTTCACCAGTTTTCAAAAACTGTGTTTTCTTTTAAAATATCATTGACCTCCCCCATAATCCTCCTTAGATCCAGAAACATCTCCACAAAAAAGTGTTAATTATCTATGCCTGTTGTAGGTAGCCTTTCCAAATTTCATCGCTATTATTTTTAAAATTTACACAGCAATAAATATGTTTTGATGGAAGCAACAAAAGTAACATGTGAAAATGTTTCTATTGAAGACTTTTCATTGAATTTCATCTGCTGTACTGGGTTTGTTAATGACTGCATGTATCTATACATTCTTTTCCTGTTAAAATTAGAACGCATTTAAATCACTAGAATAGATTTACACAGTCAAAAAAAGGGATAACATTTACTGTCTTCACAGCACAATGCAAAAACTTCACTAAGCAAAATTAAATCTTGTAGAGACTGTACAAAGCAAAATGTTTCAGCGACTCCGTTAAGTTGTTTTAAATATAGTACTTTAAACAGATCAGTTCTCAAATGCTACTTTGATTAACCTGAAATATAGCAGTCATTTTGCTGATATTATATTTATGCAATGGTTTCATGAACTCCAAACCTCAAAACAAAAACTAAACTTTGTTCATAAAATTTTCAAAAGTACAAAATATACAAAATAATGTACAGAGGTAAACGAAATTCCCTCCTCCAACCCCCCCCCCCCCCCACAAATGTTTGCAATTATAAATCAATCAATCTAAACAATTTGCTTGTAATTTTTAACAAATATTAGTTTGCATCACCTTCTATTTCACCGGACAGCAACACCAGAAGTGCTCAAACTTATCAAGTAATGCACTTGTTAAAAGGCCATGGCATACTGTAAAATGATTTTGCATTATTGCGTCAAAGTCACACAATATTCTTTCCACGGCCTATAAACTCGGGATTCAGTCTCATGGCAGACAGTTACAAACCATCAGCTGCAAAGTGGCGATTTTCATAAACAGCAGGATTGTTCACGTCCCCTTGAAGATCTTGTTCCTCTTCATCTGTCATTAGGAATGAGAGAATTAACAAAGTTGTTGAAGTTCAGAAATAGTCTCAATAATGGATTTACAGTATATTTTTTAAACATTGGTCCAAATTGTTAACTATTCAGTCATACTTCATTTTTCAATGAGAGAAAATAAAGCAAATTAAATTATATTTAGGAGAGATTATTTTCCTTCACCTTTCTGAAAATAGTAACTAAAGGCAGTAACTTGCGACTCCAATGGCTCAGTTAATAACACACGAGTGTGTTTAAGTAATGTTGCAGGTAGTTAATCAAACAGATGATTCTGGCCTTAATATAAATAAAACAATAACTGCGGACACAAGATCCGAAATAAAGAAATTGCTGGAGAAACTCAGCAGGTCTAGCAGCATCTGGAGAGGAAGTGGAGTTACCAGAATCAAGTGACCCTTCTTCAGAAGGTTCTTTAAACCAAAAAGAACAAAAAGAGAGTCCATCTTGAGACACCAATTTGATATACCGACTACAGCATCAATGCAACTTCTGTGCATAAACTAAACCAAAACCCATCTTGCTTTCAAGGAAAAGCATCTGACAAGCATGTATCCAGTGGAAACTATTACCCTCTGAAACAACGCAACCTCTACCTTTACTCATTTTCAATTCAGGGTCTTGTTCCACACACCTATAGATCTGCTTTCGATCAGGGTGATCTTGAACTGAGTAGAAATAAACTTACCACATTCAGGTAGTGATCTAATTAAATACAAGTGGAGTTCACAGAAGGCAAGTGACACGAGGGATTGCTACCCTGCACAAACATTCCAGCTGCTGATACCAGAGAATCCAACGCTAAGTCTGAATTCTGAGATCAAGACTTGACAAAAGAGTAACCATAGATCTGATCAGAACGAAGGACCCGATACCCAGCATGAGCAAAACTAATGTAGTGTACAAAATCCCATGCAAGGACTGCACAAAACACTATATAGGACAACCAGGAAGACAGCTAACGATCCGCATCCATGAACATCAACTAGCCACGAAACGCCACGACCAGCTATCCCTAGTAGCCACACACACACACAGACGACAAGCAACATGAATTCGACTGGGACAACACTACCATTATAGGGCAAGCCAAACAAAGAACAGCTAGGGAATTCCTAGAAGCATGGCACTCATCCACAAACTCCATCAACAAACACATTGACCTGGACCCAATATACCGGCCACTACAGCGGACAGCTGAAACTGACAACTGGAAGCGGCAGGGACAGGCCACTATAAATGCCGGAGGAAACACCACAGAAGCACTTCACAGGAGGCTCCCAAGCACTGAGGATGTCACCTAGACAGGGGACGAAACGTTTGCAACAAAAATTTCCAGCTCGGCGAACAGAACCACAACAACATAGACCTGACCCACACACCAAGTATCCTGTTGACTGGCAATGACACAAGATGGACATTGCCAGCCAAAGGGTACATTTTCTGCTTGGAACAATGTACATACAACGAATGTTGCAAGCAATATGGTAAACTAATTAAAATGACTGCCTTTATACAGTTTGGTAAACATTAAATCGAAGCAGCTCCTCACAGATTTCTCCAGCTTCCAGACAAAGTTAATTCTTACATTAGGAAATCACCTAGTTTTCCCCCTACCAAAACCAAAATAGGCGAAGAATAGTTTAATTTTTCAAAAAGAGCGAACCAAGAATCTTGCACAACTGTATCTGTTGCAAATGTACTTGGCAATTCAGATTCAACAAATAATTGTAATTAATATACAAGGATTTAATATTTAAAGAGTTGAATCCCAACATCAGAAACAGACAAGGTGACTTCCTGTTAAGGAATTACAGCATATTTAAGAGCTCAGAGTTATTTTTAAGTAATAATGACCAAGTTGAAAAGCCACTGGAAATAACTGATTTAGTTGCAGTTAAACACAACATATAAACATACGAATTAAACTCAAGAGTACATCACTCAAAACCATGGTTCATCTCTGAAGTTTCCATCCATTTTTCTGTTCATCCTTCATACACTTCAACTCCCTTGTTAATCAAGAATCTAGTTACCTCTGCCTTAAAAATATGCAATAACTCTGCCTACAACTGAGGAAGTGTGCGCACCAAAGGCTCATGACCCTCAAACTAATTCTCATCTTAGTCTTAAATAGGATATCCCTTATTTTCAAACTGCCTCTCCTAATTCTAGTCCCTCCTATGAGGAACATCCTCAGCATTTATCTTGCCAGTCCATTCAGAACCTTAATATTTAAATAATTAAAGTCATCTCATATTCTTAACTCCATTGAACAGAGGCCCAACCTATCCATCCAACCTTTCCTCATAAGATAAACAAACCTCTGATCCTAGGATTCAGTCAAATGACCCTTCTTTGAACTAATTTTGTCCTGTTTAAATAAGGAGACAAAAATTGTATATAGTACCCCACGTGTCTCACTATTACCTGACAACTGCAGAAAAACATCCCTACTTTCATATTGCATTCAACTGGCAGGGGCCAGTGTTCAATTCCAACCTTGGGATTCTGTCTGTATGGATTTCCACCCAAAGTCCAAAGGTGTGCTAACATTCCACGTCATTCTAACCATTTGCTGTACCTGCATACTGAATTTGAGATTCATGTGTCAGTCCATCTCAGATCTCCATGCACTTTAATGTTCTATAAGCTCATCTCATTCAAATAAGGTGCTCCTTTTTATTCTTTAGTGAAGGAGGAATCAGTTGAATGAAAGATGACAAATGCTATAGTTACTCCATTGAAGTGGATGAGGTGGCTGCAGAACACTAATGCATTCACAGTAACCATTAAAGTTCCTACAGCAAATTTCCACTGTCTATTCTCCATAACCAACAAATCAGATGTCTTGTCATGCAATTGGAAATGCATCTCAAGCAGTTTTGAAGTAGGACAATGGCTAGCTGCATACAACCATTGCTAGATCAAAGCAATCATGACTGAGTCACTAAAACATTAATTCCATGATACATTTTGAACGACACCAGGGAAATAAGAAAGGAGCACAATACATTGCAATTTAACAGCATACATTTGCCAAACGATTATTCACTTTTAGAACAGTAACCAAACAGTTAAAGAAAATACAAAAAGCCTCACAAAACACCAACAAATCACAGGAAGAACAAAGTAAAATCACCTTAAATATGTTTAATATTTCTTGGAGAAAGCAATTTAGTAATGAAAAGAAATCAAACCCAACTGTAAATGACTATAATGCAAAAGAAGTGACATTTATGATAAACAAAATAGGGTTGCCCACCAGACTAAGTGGGTTAAAACAATAAATCTGCACGAATGAATGGTTCCTTACACTTGAACTGTATAGGCCTCTGATCAAGTCACACCAAAGATATGGTTCAACCTTTCCCATCAAAAGACATTCAAACCATAGAAACTGCATCCAGACATGGATCCACAAGATTGAATCAGATCAGAAAATTCAGTTCTGAAGAAATAATGGAGAAACTAGAGCTTTTTTAGGACCAAACTAAAATGTTAACTCTCCTTTTGTTCTTTCACTGAAGCTACTCAACCTGTTGAGTGTTTTCAGCATGGTGTTTTGCATCTAAAGAAACTGTGGCACTGTCAGCAGTGCTTTAAAATGAACTAAGAGGGTAAAGAGATAAATTATTTGAAGAGAGGCAGCATAGATGAAATTATGTTATCAGCAGGAACAGAAAGATGCTAACACATGGCACAAGCCCCACTCAACTTGGTCAGAACAGAAGGTGAAGTTGTTCTATTTCAATGTTGATATAACAGCCAGGGGTGTAGCTTTAGAATGAAAAAAGGAAGCCGGAAATTGCATTTCTAAGTCCAATTGTATTCAATTCATTTCCCTGTCAATGATTGCATCAATGTTCCAAGTGGTTGGCTAAGAGATCTTTGAGTTTTATTTTAGGTTAAATTAAATTAACATTTCTTAACTCGTTCAAGTCAAACTATTAATTTTAAATTTTCATGAATTGTACAGAGAAAAGTTTCAAAATTAATCCATAGCACAGGGATAGTTCAAACTAAAACAGGATAACTTTCAAACTTATTAGGATTATTAGGAAGTACATCTTCTAATGATGGGTCAATAGCTTGAATTGACTTATGGGCTACAGACAACAAAGTCTTCAGAATAATTTTAGTTATCATCTGCATCATAAAGAGGAGGAAGGGAGCAAGCATAGTGAGTGTGTGTATGTCAGAAGGAGGAGAGAAACCATTGGTTATTTCTTCGCTGTGAAAATAAATGGCCTTTCCCTCCTGGCAGCATGGTGGCTCAGTGGTTAGCTCTGCCTGGGGGCTGGGGGCAGGGGCCAGTGTTCAATTCCAACCTTGGGATTCTGTCTGTATGGATTTCCTCCCAAAGTCCAAAGGATATGCAGGTTAGGTGGATTGGTCATCCTAAGTTGCCCAGTATCCAGGCTAGGTGGATTAGCCATGGGAAATGCAGGATCACAGGATGGATGTGTGTGTGTGTGAGATGTCTGGGTGGGATGCTGTTCAGAGGATGTGTGGACTCGATGGGCTAACGGCCTGCTTCCATACTGTAGAGGATTCTATGATGCCATCTAATTCATGATTCTAGAGAGAAATTTAAAGTTTTACAATATACACAGAACAGATAATAACATTTTCATCACAAACCACACGATTTGTGTATGCGAAATGTAGACAATGTCAAATCCAGCAATCTTTACATTGTATCTATAATGTATTTCCATCCCACGAATGAATAAAAATTAAAATCTACCCATTACACTTAATGTATGAAGCAATGCTCAGTTATGTAATAAAAAATGAAAACAAATTGCTGGAAAAGCGCAGGTCTGGCAGAACTGATCCAAGCAAGAGTCACTAAACCCAAAACGTCAACTGTTTTCTCTTCGAGATGCCACCAAACCTGCTGAACTTTTCCAACAATTTTTTTTGTTTCAGATTTCCAGCATCCACAGTTCTGTTTTATGGGATATAAATAATTTGGTGAAACATTGTTTTTCAGCATTCAAGATATTGCACTAAAAGGAATATGGTCATAAAAACATTAACATTAAGGTTTGTCTACATGCCACAAAAAAGGATTTTAAAAAGTCAAAAAATAAGTGACAATTTAAAGAACATATCAGTAAAGACTGGACTTGACCTGCTACCATGAACTATCAGTACCAACGGTGTTTTTTTTAAATTATCAAAACAAAATCTACATCAATGAGTAGGTATTAAAAAAATTGGAATCCAGCCACAGTAACTGGCTAATAACAATAACTATCTCGTAGCTGAATAGCAATGATACTGCCCAGCACCTAAAGATGTACACTGAGCAACATTGCGCTAAAATTAAAACTGAAACAAAACATCACCAATCTTAAAAGCACCCAAATGGAGGCAAATTCAAATTGTTCATCAGGCTGAGCGAATGATTCATTATATAGCTATTTTTCAACTACTTGCATAGTTAATGGTGCTTACACACTATAGTCATTAATCTCAGAATTCCTTTTTATCCACTCATTTGCAATCTACGGAAACAAATGTAAGCACTTCATAATCAAATTATGACAATTAATACATTCTGGTCACAGGATATGGTGAATTTGGTGCATTGTCATTCACTAAGATGACATGGTAATTTTTTTGAGAAAGGAAATCAACTTAAATGATTGTTAACCACAAATGGAGTGCTTATGATTCTCAAGTTTGCCAATCTTCCCCCAACTTTCCCCCCATTTATTCTACTGACTCCAACATTTTATTAATTTATCTTTAACCTGGTTTGTAACTTGAATAACTAACCAAATTAAATAGCTAACAAAATCAATGAGTTAAACATTCACAATGCAAAGACAAAATAACCAAATTAAGAATGACAGTGATAATTAATGTGAATGGACAATACATCAAAAGTAGTTACACTAGGAGACAGAAGGATAGTGAAAAAAATGACGCCATCATATTTTTGAGGGGTTGGGACTTGCATGCAGGACTCAGAGGGAAAACAAGCCAAAGAGTCAAGCTCATAACACATGCAATGCAAAAGATGGCATCATGCAAGACAAAATTGAAACTAAATCTAAATGTGTTATCTGCATGACTATGTAGTTTGAATAAAAAAGCGTTCTTCATTTGCCAGATTGGCAAACTTGCATACAACGCTACCAATTACCTAGGCAACAAACAAAGAATTCTACTTTTTAAATGATTTGGAAATGCCGGTGTTGGACTGGGGTGTACAAAGTTAAGAATCTCACAACACTAGGTTATAGTCCAACAGGTTTAATTGGAAGCACACTAGCTTTCGGAACGCCGATCCTTCATCAGGTGGTTGTGAAGGACACAATTGATAGCAAAAGTTTACAGTGTGATGTACCTGAAATTATACATTAAAAAATACCTTGATTGTCTGTTGAGTCTTTCATCTATTCAAATACCATGATAGTTTCACTTCTTTCATGTGTAAATCACAGAACCTTTTTTTTTTAAAAAGTTGCATTCTAAGTTAACTGTAACAACTGGTGTTAGCTAGACAATATGTTGAAGGTGATAGCCCCATGTTCTGTCTGTGCCATGATGTTCAGATTGATTCTAATCCAAAAAGTGAGAAAGTTTTACATGAATTCTTGCAGCTTTTGAGCAAAGTACAATGTAACTCTGCAAGTACAAATTCACTCCACAAACGTGTATGTTTTTGTGTGTGTGTGTCTATGTTGGGGGGGTTGAGGGAGAGCGAGAGCGAGAGCGAGAGCGAGAGCGAGAGCGAGAGCGAGAGCGAGAGCGAGAGCGAGAGCGAGAGCGAGAGCGAGAGAGCGAGCGAGAATGAGAATGTGTGCGCGTGTAGACGTGCCACAGCAAGGAATCGTAATGACCTCCTCAGGAGACAGACATGTGCTGCAACCAACAGGGTACCCTTCATTGTTCAGTACTTCCCAGGAGATGAAAAACTACGCCATGCTCTTCGTGACTTGCAACACATTATCAATGAGGATGAGCACCTCGCCAAGACCTTCTCCACATCTCCACTGCTTGCCTTTCAACAACTGCTAAGCCTCAAACAGATCACTGTTTGTAGCAAGCTGCCCGGCTTTCAGGACAACTCCATACAACCCTGTCATGGTAGACGTGTCAGGGTGTGGACATCGATACCACCATTACACACGCTACACTCACGCACATACATATACTCTCTCTCTTACAGACACTCACAACCCTCCACCCCAGACAGAGACACAGACACACACTGTCTCACTCTCAACCCCCCAACCCAGACAGACATGCACACATATACATATACGTTTGTGGGGTGAATTTGTACTTGCAGAATTACATGGTACTTTGCTCAAAAATTGCATGAATTCATGTAAAACTTTGTTATCTCACTTTTTGGATTAGAATCAATCTAAACATCATGGCACAGACAGAGAACACAGGGGCCAACACCTTCAACATATTGTCTAGCTAACATCAATTGTTACAGTTAACTTGAGAATGCAACTTTTAAAAAAAGTTGTGATTTACATATGAAAGAAGTGAAACTATCATGGTCATTCGAACAGATGAAAGACTCATCAGACAATCAAGGTATTTTTCAGTGTATAATTTCAGTTGCATCACACAGTAAACTTTTGCTATAAATTCTGTGCCTTACAATTGTGTCCTTCACAACCACCTGATGAAGGAGTGGCGTTCCGAAAGCTAGTGTGCTTCCAATTAAACCTGTTGGACTATAACCTGGAGTTGTGTGATTTTAACTTTGTACTTTTTAAACGTATTCTATGTGGTTGAACATAGAAAGCACTTTATTGTTCCTGCCTTTCCCTGAGCATTTTAATAAACTTTCCAAATGGGCCATTTGGCCGATAGAGTCTACTCTACCATTTGATTAAATTTAATTTGACCTGATAATCCTACCTCCTTAATGTATCTTTGGATAACACATGTACAGATCACATACAGAGGCCAAACAGGCCAATTTCCTCTTCTGTATACTCAAGATATACAAAAGGAGGCATGAGCAACTCTTGACTTTAAGTTTTGATCTCCCCTTGCTCCTTATTCCTTCAATGCTCACCAAATAGCCTAACTGGAATGGAGAACTTCTATTGTGGCTAACTCGAATGGTTTAACTTCACTAACTGGAACAGTTCTGTACCATTTTGCTGGCTCTAACATCTTAATGTCTGTATCACTATATATTCTCCTTTTGAGAGGATGTTATTCATGCCTCACTTTGGTAAAAACACATTGGATGCATCACAAGATAAAAAGTAACTGCTCTTCCAGGTAAAGTCGCTGCACGCAAAGATACACTTCCATTTTATGGATGTCACATTTACAGCATACAAACATACAAATTAAGAGGAGTTGGTCATTCAGCAAAGTTTTTGAAGCTAGCTTATTCTTTAAGTGAAGAGACTAAAATCAGGTACCTTAGTATATTTACTGCCTCTTCAGCATAACGGTTAGCTTAGAGTCTGCTGTTCTTTCACTTATTGGAAATTGGGTTGAAATTGCCCAAAAGCTCATTTTAGAAGAAAGAGAAGAAAGATTCTTTTAAGGTAGAAAAAAAATCAAACCAGCAGGCCTGAATAATCAAAAAATCAAAAGGGGTAAGAAGGTGGTTAACAGACAAGGGCACAGAGGGTTGTAAAGAAAAGTCGCTTATGAAAAATGATACTCTATTAGGGCTGACCTGCTCAACTGAAAGCAGGTTGCTCTGAGCTTGCAGATGTTTGAGATTTTGGATATTTAGAACTAGTGAGATAAAATATGCATATGGTTTAAGAATGCAAACAAAGCAACAGACTGGAAAAAATACACCAGTCTGACCAAATAGTGTATGGACTTGCCTTTTGGAGCCATAAAGCAGGCATTCAGCAGATAACACACAGATTTAGCACAGCTCTCAATTTCAAGGAAATAAGGCCCAAGCTCACCTTGGACGTCTTCTTCCCCACCATCACCATCCTCTTCCTCATTGTAAGCCAATTCGGCCTGCTTGTCTGCCTCGTACTCACCCACATTACCATCATCCCCATTATAATCCGCCACTTTAGAGTCATGCTGCGGATCAGCTGGGGATTCATTTTCATCAAAGAACTGGCCTGAGAGATCCAAGTCAAAAGCGAGAGAAAGAGGGGAGGGGGAAGAAAAAGAGAGACAGAAATCCACATTGAAAATGAAGAACAAAAAGAATTTTTTCCCCCTTTATAGATTCCAACAGAAGCTGAACTATCAAATTTTTTCTTTTGAAATTCCAATCCTAATCCATCAGCTTTGCTCATTAGGGCTAGAGCATGTGATACAGCATATGAAAAATCAAAAGGTTTTGGCTCAATTAAAACAATAAGATGCAGAATACAATTCCTTACAACTCTTTAGGGTTCCCATTGAATCAATAATGTTTTAACGTGCTGGCATTGTCACCGTCAGCCCACTCAAAAGCAAGTGTTAGCTGGTTGTAATATAGCAGTTTATTGTAGTTGAGCATTATTTGAAGTTAAAGTGTCACTGAGTAGAGTGGAGTCAAAATGTACAGCAACTGTACCAGCAGCTAGAAATCAACTTCTGTCCTAGGCAGTGAGGGAACTACGCCATCAGTAGTATCTACATACACCTTGCTCCAGCACACATCACACAACCCTAAACTGAATAGGTGTTAGAATCAAAGTTGACACTTAAAATAAGGCATAATAAATGACTTGCTAGAATTATGGTTCAAATGCTTAGACTTTTAATAGTTTATCAATATTAGGAAATAGAGAAGTGAAATAATTCAACCCAAAAACTTAGAACATTTGGTTTTTAATGAAAACTGTACTCAAATCTATTTGTTACTAAATATTTGACTTAAGCTCAGAAAATAACATTTTCATCTGCTTAGTTAATTGTTGATCACGAGTTCTGGAAGAGGTACAAAGTGTTAATGAAATCTGCTCAGAATCCATTGCGTATTGCAAACAAATATGCTTTGTATCTAGCACTTCATACTCATAAAAATAGTATTCACATATGTATATCTACATATTAGTCAGCCAATTCCATATGCCACTGTACATGTCAAATAAAGAAATTACTATTATCTTCAGGTTGCTGTTTTTCTCTCAACTTGCAAAGAAAAATTTAAACAAATTAGAAACAGAAATATATGGTTACCATTTTCTGTAACTGCATCTCTTTTCTTTATCCTCATATCTTAGGTGTTTGAGATTAGAATCGCTGCATGAGTGCTGTCAACACTGATCTAATCTCAATATATCCAAACTGGTTGATTAAAATATAGATTTTAAGGGGGCCTCACTGTACAGTGGCAATATTCCTGCCTCTGGACTAGATGCTGTGGGTTGAAGTCCTACCTCAGGTTGGGATGGCCACAGAAGTGTGTCATTACACATACAAACAGGCTGAATAAAATAAACTTTTTTGATCTAGCCAAATGACAGGCAAGCTATTAAGTTTCTTCATTAAAAAAAGCTAGATTTTGATGTACAGGTAACAGAACACAAATACTCACTTTGTCCCTTTCTCGTTACACTTTTTAAAAAAAATTAAGCCAATAGAAGATGACAGGTGATTGTAAGTTCCTTTCTTTCACAGACCTTTTAAAAGATCATTCTCCACATATTAAATCTCAGAAAAACTTCCAAAGTTTGTTGCCTAGCCTTTTCTGGGGCAATTTTGAGGATGTTGTGCAGAAACTGGGCAGCACGGTGACTCAGTGGTTAGCACTGCTGCCTCAGAGTGCCAGGGACCAGGGCTTGATTCCCACCTTGGGTGACTGCCTGCATGGAGTTTGCACATTCTCCCCGTGTCCACGTGGGTTTCCTTTGGGTGCTCCAGTTTCCTCCCACAATCCAAAGATGTGCAGATTAGGGAAATTGGCAATGCTAAGTTGCCCAGCGTTCAGGGATGTGTAGGTTAGGTGCATTAGTCAGGGGTAAATGTAGAGTAATACAGTAGGGGAATGTGTCTGGGTGGGTTGCTCTGTGGAAGGTCAATATGGATTTGTAGAGCCAAAATGACTTGTTTCAACATTGTAGGGATTCTATGATTCGATGAAACTACTGATAGTTGGAGTCAGTTAGCTCAGTTGATTGGACAGCCGGTTGTGATGCTGACGTTGTTATCGTCTCAACTAGTACTGAAAAAGGCTGAGGGGATCAGAGTTAAAAGGTTCATACAAGCAGATTATAGAAAAAGATCATAAATCTGGTCTCTACAGTTCAGATAGGCAAGATGTAACGGGTGGTGTGGGACTCAGTGCTGGGACCTCAGTGCTGTTTATGTAAATTACTTGGGTGGAGGGATGGATAAGAGCTCATGCAGTGGTAGCATCCTTTCCTCTAAGCTGGAGAAAGTCAGTTCAGATTTAAATAGCTGAACTAGGAGTGATATTTCTCAGGGAAACAGAGTGAAATTTTATTTTGAGATGTGTGTTAAAGATATTTCTATCTGTCTTACAAACATGGAGCCATTCAGTCTATCATGCCTTCTCCGTCATTCGAGAAAATAAAGGCAAATCTGACCGCAGTGTCAAAGCCATATTACCATCTATAATGGTAACCTTTCAGCCTTTTGCTATTAAAATATGCAAGATCTCCACTTCCACTGCCTCTTCAGGATGAGCTCCAAATATTCAACCCTCAAAAATGTCACCTTATCTGTTTCAAAATGGGTGACCCTTGATTTTTAAAGAGTGATCTTTACTTCCAGATTTTCTCGTAATACCCTCTCCACTTCCACCCTGTCAAGAACCCTCCGAGCCCTCATACGCTTTTAAACTTCAGTGGATACAAGCTCAGCCTGTTTGACCTTTCCTTACAAGTCAACACTAATTCCAGGTGTTCGTCTGGTCAATGTTCTTTAAATGACTTTAAATGCATTCATATCCTTCCTTAAATAAGATGACCAATACTATGCAGAATATTCCAGATGTGATCACACCAGTGCCCTGGATAAATGAAACAATCTCCATTATCACATCGTTGAACTCCACTCTCAATAAATGAAAACATTATATGACCATTCCTAATCATTTGATGTTCACGCCCTGGGATACCCAGATTTCAATCAAGCTTAAAGTTCTACAATCTCTCACCTTTTAGATAATATGCATCTTTTAATTATTCCTGCCAAAATTGACAATTTCCCATTCCATCTGCCAGATACTTATGCATTCAACCTAACTTTCTGCAGCATCCTTTATCTTCTTCACAACTTTCTTTCCCACCCTTGTGCCATTAGCAAATCTGGCAACTGTACTTTCTGCCCCAACTAAAAGAAAATTTCTAATCAATCTGTTCAGAAATCTTATTACACATTACAGGAGCAGATGGGACTCGAACCTGGGCCTCCTACCTTAGAGGAAAGATTGCTACCACTGCACAAGAGCTCTTGTCCATCCCTCCACCCAAGTAATTTACATAAACAGCACTGAGGTCCCAGCACCGAGTCCCACAACACCAGTTAAATAGATCTCTTTCAGATAGGCAAGATCGATGTCTGTTCTTTGCTTGTTATCCAGCTAATCTTCTATCCATGTCACCATGTTACAACATACACCATAAGCTTTTATTTTTTGCAATATCCTTTGACGTGGCATCAAATGCCTTCTCCAAATCTAAATACAGTTCATCCACTGGTTCCTCTCTTTACTTAGTATATTACCACCTCAAATAATTGCACACATTGGTGAAATATGTTTTGCCTTGCACAAAACCATGCTGACTCTGCCAGAGTACAATGAATTTAAATGCACTGCTTTAAATTCTCTAATAATCACTAACATTTTTCCATACAGCTTTGTTTTTTTTTCAGTTTTCCCATGATAACTTAATGTTGTTGTTAAAACATTTACAGCCTCTTGTGAATGCTTCAGTGTCTACCCACCATGTGAACTGCAAAAATTAATGACATGATTATATGAAGCCAGGTTTCATTCTGAGATCGGATATGTCCAGCATTGCCATCAGCTAGGATCATAATGGCACAGGCTACAACAGTTAACTATCATGATCGTAAGCTTCAGTCTTAGTGTTTTCTCTCATTTTCAAGATTTCTATAACTACAAACTTCATTAAGACTGACTTTTCTTCCGGGTTGCTGAAAATTAATTCCCAGATTAGATATTCTGTGAATGCTTTCATTGCTAAGCTTGATAGAGAAAGCTGTATAATCAGTTCCATTTACAATAGAGCAAACTTATGAACCAGCATCTACGGGTCCAGGAGTGTGCCAGTTGATCAAATATTCCAGTTCAACAAGACAACCACAATCAATGTAAGAACACACATTAAGTAACAGAAATATAATGAAGACGGTATACTCACTGTTATACTTTATTAACAGCATAAATCACAAATAATGCAACTTTGCCTTAAAACTTATTGGCAGACTTGCAGCTTCAACTGATGACTGACGACATGGAGATCACAATAATACAGCAAACATTCAGTGTATCACATACATAATTCCTGCTGATTTATCAAGAATGTTAGTTCATAAGATGCCGGTTGAAATAATGTTTGCTATACTAAAATTCTTGGGTCTGTGTATCTTTCTTTGCTACTTTACAAGTTAAAGTTTTTTTTAAAACCTACTTTGATAATGGAAAATTATTTTTATTTCCATAGGGATTCAGTGGTATTGGTGCAAGAGGGAGTATGTAATTAGTTAACATAGGCATATTCCACTGTTATGCATACAGGAATTTGCAGTGAAGTTATAAAAATGACAGAATTTAACAACTTTAAAATAGGTGGAAATTACAGCTGCCACTCCTCTTAATTATTTCCTGGTCTCTAAACTTGCTTCATCTGATGTCAATACTTTGTCTGGACTTCCAATACGAGACAAAATGGATCAACCATGCTGATTAGGTTCCAAAATAAAAATTCTCACACCCAAGCTGTAACTACTGCATTTCCACCAGTCAATACCTGCAGACCAAGAAGGTGCAACCACAGTTTGACAAGTTTATACAGACAATATCCATTATAAATGTCAGCATTGAAATTTACAAAAACAAATAAGGATAGAATACATATCGTTAAAAATTAAAATCACAATTTTAAGCCCAGATCCAATTATTGCCAAAAACTTTTAATCCTGCATGATCTGAAGACTATTTCTGATCAACTCATGTACAACGCCCCAGGAAACAGATTACCTAACAGACTTGTACACATCGTGCAATTCATTTTTCCAGTAACATTTTCTTGTCTCATTCATCATGATTAAACTAAAATTTTATTGCATAATGATTGAAATCTGTTGCTGAGTTTCAATGCATTGCAAATTCATTTGAGACCTCAGTGCTATGTAGAGTCGAAAAGGATGATGCTGGAAAAGCACAGCAGGTCAGGCAGTATCTGAGGAGCAGGATAGTCAATGTTTTGGGCATAAGCCCTTCATCAGGAATGCCCAAAATATTAACTCTCCTGCTCCTCGGATGCTGCCTGACCTGCTGCTTTTCCAGCACCACCCTTTTTGACTTATTCTCCAGCATTTGCAGTCCTCACTTTCTTCTCATTGCTACGTACCCATGAAAGATTGTCACAACTGAAATGTATATAAATCCACATTCTATTGAGAAACATCCCAAGCTGATTTACCATTTATGCAAATAGCCAGAAACTCTTCACTAACCACCTTTTCACAAAACACCTATGTAACAAGATGACCTGAAAAACAAACTATTCAGACCCTCTTGCCTACAAGTTTAAAACAGGCCATTGTCGATCATTATGCTAACTCCAACTACATGTTTGTAACTAATTTGCAAACCCATTGGAACATATTAGCTCAGAGTTACAATATCATAGAAGCAGAGGTAATTTTAAAAATACCCTCACTTCAGTCTTTAACAGCCTGGAAACTATGGAGAGAAACTCATTGGTTATAATACAATTTGTCTCAACAGTTGCTGGTCCTCCATTTTTAAGATGCAGATATTGGGTATTAATAGGAAGGTTACAAAATTCTTCAAAACAGCAATAACAGTCAAAAAGATCAAGCTACTGTGCAGTAGAAAGTGTGATCTGGCACAAAACCAAACATCAACTGTGTAACTTACTCCTCCCCATTTTAACAGGGGTCATAATTCGCCAACTGTGTTGTTCAATGCAACCTGATCTATAGTTGCCCCAGGATTTTGTCTAAACACGGCTGTGAAAATTATTGTCAAAGGAAAGGTTCTCAATGAAATAGGCAACAGTGAAGCAAGTTACCTATCTGGCAATGCATCCAAGTTTGTCTACTACAGCTTCCATCATTGCCAGGAGTAAACAGCTCAAAGCTCCTGCTTGAGGGAAACACAGCACTACCCCAATTTACAGAACAGTTACCACCGTTTGGTGACTACTGAGGACAGTCATACAACCTCTCAAGTTTGTTCAGTCATTCAATGAGATTGTTGATCTGTACTCAACTCCATCTAGTTGCGGTGGTTCTGTATTTTGTACCCTTGCTTGGGAAATTCTACATTCACTAAATTAAAAAGTGACCTAGCATCAACTATTACTGAGAGAGGTGGTTTCACACATCTACTACCTATTGTGTAGGTGGGGGAAAAAAAAAATTCTCAACTCTCTCCATTTGGCTCCAAATTTAAGCTTTAGTTCCCTTCTGCTAGGCTCACCCACGAGCAGAAGTTGTTTCTCTTTATCTTGCTTTCATTTATTTTTAAAATTCTAAAAAGTCTCAAATCATCCTTTACCCTACTTTCTATGGAATATTTGGCTACTTAAATTTCAATGCATATCCACTCCTTCCATCTGGAAGCACTTTGGTGAATCTATGACTTTACAAAAGAAATTTTGTTTAATATAAAGAACTGCCCAGCTCAACAGAAAGGATTCCAGATGTGGACAAATCAGGATTTTCTTTAGCTGCAATAAAATTGCCTCTCAAGATAACGAAAAATAGAACATTAAGAGATCAACATCTCATTAACCTTTGATTATTTATAGTTCTTGACAAAAGTGATCCATGTGCAAGGAGACAAATCTCCTGCACTTCCATTGTTCTCTAGCTTATGGGTTTTAAAATACAATTTGCAGAATATTCAGATCGATCCTCTTCAGATACAAAATGGAAGACTCAACCATTTCGACTTGTACAAGGATGACAGATCGCACCTGAATTGCAAGGGGACTAATACCCTGGCAGGGAAATTTGCTAGAGCTGCTCAGGACGATTTAAACTATTAAGGTGGGAGGGGAACACCCGGGGAGATAGTGAGGAAAGAGATCAACATGAGATTGGTACAGTTGATAAAAGCAGCAAGTCAGACAAGGACAAAGCAGAGAACAAGGTAAGGCTGATAAATTCAACTGCATTTATTTCAATGCAAGAGGCCTAACAGGGAAGGCAGATGAACTCAGGGCATGGTTAGGAACACGGGACTGGGATACCATAGCAATTACAGAATTGTGGCTCAGGAATGGACAGGATTGCAGTTTAATGTTCCAGGATACAAATGCTACAGGAAAGACAGAAAGTCAGGCAAGAGAGGAGGGGGAGTAGCATTTTGATAAGGGATAGCATTACACTTGTACTGAGGGAGGATACTCCTGGAAATACATGCAGAGAAGTTATTTGGGTGGAACTGAGAAGAAAGAAAGGGATGATCACCTTATCGGGATTATATTATCGACCCTCTAATAGTCAGCAGGAGATTGAGAAACAAATTTGTAAGGCGATCTCAGTTATCAAAGAATAATAGGGTGGTTACGGTAGGGGATCTTAACTTTCCATAGACTGGGACTGCCATAGTGTTAAGGGTTTAGATAGAGAGGAATTTAAGTGTGTACGAGGATATTTTCTGATTCAATATGTGGATTACTGTTACAGATTAGGCCAGACCACTCAAAACATTCTTAAGCAGGCAGCCCCAGACCATAACTATGCAACTTGTTTCGGTAAGTTACAGTGAAAATTACGCGGAGTAAGATAGCTACGTAGACTACTAGATTTTAAAACAGAAAAACGTATTCACAAAACTACACAATGAAACAACAGAATAAAGAACCCCTACAGAACTCTGCCTATCCAACTGGACTTAATTATGCTGTTCAGAGTATACGCAACAGTCCCAATAAGCAAACTCCCTATACAGGGAGGGGGAAGAGGGGGTAAAAAGAACATGCCAGAAAAAAAAAAGGAGACACAGACAGACAGAGACACAGACAGACAGAGACACAGACAGACAGAGACACAGACAGAGAGATATTCTACAAAGCTCCCTTTGAACCTCTCACCAGGTCAGATTGTACCAAAATTGCTCAGTTCAGGTCAGCTGGAGAGCTGACTACTCCCCTTTCATTATACAGTTGGCCTGAAGTCTCATTTGTCTACATATAAACAAAAGGCCCCTCAACATATAGATTTCATTTCCGTACCAAACCAGACTGATTAGAGCCCGGCCCGGTTAATTGCCCCTCTTGAAAAAGAAATCAAGGACAGAGCCTCCTTGAGCCAGGGATCAGCTTTTAGAAAAAGGGACTAGCATGTGACAGTACCAACTAGAGAAGGTGCAAAACTTGTGCTACTCCTGGGAAATAAGGCAGGGCAGGTGACTGAGGTGTTAAGTAGAGGAGCACTTTGGGGCCAGCGACCATAATTCTATTAGATTTAAAATAGTGATGGAAAAGGATAGACCAGATCTAAAAGTTGAAGTTCTAAAGTGGAGGAAGGCTGATTTTGATGGTATTAGGCAAGAACTTTCAAAAGCTGATTGGGGGCAGATATTTGCAGGTGAAGGGATGGCTGGAAAATGGGAAGCCTTCATAAATTAGATAAACGACAATCCAGAGAAAGTATATTCCTGTTAGGGTGAAAGGGAGGGCCAATAGGTATAGGGAATGCTGGATGATTAAAGAAATTGAAGGCTTAAAAAAAAGGAAGCATGTGTCAGGAATAGACAAGATAGACCGAGTGAATCCTTAAAAGAGTATAAAGGGAAATCAGGAGGGCAAAAAGGGGACATGAGATAGCTTTGGCAAACACAGTTAAGGAGAATCCAAAGGGTTTTTACAAATACATTAAGGACAAAAGGGTAACTAGGGAGAGAATAGGGCCTCAAAGATCAGCAAGGCTGCCTTTGCGTGGAGCTGCAAGAAATTTGGGGGGGGGGGGGGGGGGGGGGAGATACTAAATGAGCATTTTGCATCAGTGTTTACTGCAGAAAAGGACATGGAAGATATAGAATATAGGGAAATAGATGGTGACATATTGAAAAGTATCCATATTACAGAAGAGGAAGTGGTGGAGGTCTTGAAATGCATAAAGGTGGATAAATCCCCAGGACCTGATTAGGTGTACCCTAGAACTCTGTGGGAAGCGATTGCTGGACCTCTTGCTGAGATATTTGTATCATCAATAGTCACAGGTGAGGTGCCAGAAGACTGGAGGTTGGCTAACATGGTGCCACTGTTTAAGAACAGTGGTAAGGACAAGCCAGGAAACTATAGACCAGTGAGCCTGATGTCGGTGGTGGGCAAGTTGCTGGAGGAAATCCTGAGGGACAGGATGTACCGGTTTTTGGAAAGGCAAGGACTGATTAAAGATAGTCAACATGGCTTTGTGAGTGGGAAATCATGTCTCACAAACCTGATTGAGTTTTAAGTAGTAGTAACAAAGAGGATTGATGAGGACAGAGCAGTGGACGTGATCTAAATGGACGTCAGTAAGGCATTCGCTAAGGTTCCTCATGGGAGACAGGTTAGCAAAGGTAGATCTCATGGAATACAGGGAGAACTAGCCATTTGGATACAGAACTGGCTCAAAGGGTAGAAGACAGAGTGGTGGAGGGTTGCTTTTCAGCCCTGAGACCTGCGACTAGTGGAGAGCACAAGGATCGGTGCTGGGTCCTCTACTTTTTGTCATTTATATAAATGATTTGGATGTGACCATAAGAGGTATAGTTAGTAAGTTTACAGACGATACCAAAATTGGAGGTGTAGTGGATAGCGAAGAAGGTTACCTCAGATTACAGCAGGATTTTGATCAGATGGGCTGAGAAGTGGCAGATGGAGTTTAATTTAGATAAATGCGAGGTGCTGCATTTTGGGAAAGCAAATCTTAGCAGGACTTATACACTTCATGGTAAGGTCCTCGGGGGTGTTGCTGAACAAAGAGACCTTGGAGTACAGGTTCATTGCTCCTTGAAAGTGGAGTCACAGATAGATAGGATAGTGAAGACGGCGTTTGGTATGCTTTCCTTTATTGGTCAGAGTATTGAGTATAGGAGTTGGGAGGTCATGTTGTGGCTGTACAGGACATTGGTTAGGCCACTGTTGGAATATTGCGTGCAATTTTGGTCTCCTTCCTTCGGAAGGGTGTTGTGAAATTTGAAAGGATATTGCCAGGTTTGGAGCTCTCAGGAGCGTCAGACGCTGAGGGGTGACCTTAGAGAATTACAAAGGTATGAAGGGCATGGATAGGATAAATAGACAAAGTCTTTTCCCTGGGGTGGGGCACTCCAGATCTAGAGGGCATAGGTTTAGGGTAAGAGGGGAAAGATATAAAAGAGACCTAAGGAGCAAAGTTCCCACTCAGAGGGTGATCCATGTATGGAATGAGCTGCCAGAGGAAGTGGTGGAGGCTAGTACAATTGTGACATTCAAAAAGGCATCTGGATGGTTATATGAATAGGAAGGGTTTGCACGGTTTATGGACAAGCTATCTGGTCAGCAAGGATGAGTTGGACCAAAGGGTCTGTTTCAATGCTGTACATCTCTCTATGACTAAGTCCATCTGCTACAGTTTTGTTGACTTAATTCAGCAAGATTTATTTGCAATTTGATGCTCCTGCTGACACATTAGTATACCATTAATCTCTGTATTCAACTCGGTGTATATAGAATTGGACAGCACTCACAATGATAGACGTGGTTGTGTTAAGTTAGTGCTGGAGTTCTCAGTATCCACAAACTCTGACAGACATAAAAGGGTTCATACTTCCAATTGCTATGTACACTACATTGGCATCATGTATCTAGAAGCTCCCCAATATACGTTCAACTTAAGCCCTTAGCATATGTAATTATGAAGTTCTCAACATTGAGCAACTTCCATTAGACAATTGGGTTTGATTAATTTTGAAGTCTCAAGCTTGCACTGAATAGAGGAAACATAAAGCTATTCCTTATGGATAAGGCACTAACCAAAGTTAGTTTAAACAAGTTGTGGGTATGTTTATGCAACTATATTTTATGCAAGAATAAAACACATTCATGATTTAAAAATAGATGTTGCACTTTGCACAGTAATTAAATCCTTTACAGATGTTAGTGCAAATGTTTAATCTGTGAGAAAAAACATTTTTTTTATTATGCATGGATCACTGCCAAAAAAGATGCTGAATAACATTCCCCAAATGAAATGTGAAATTTCAGTTCATACCTCAGCTTTGGCAAGGTCAACACATTAGTTTGTTTCTCCACTTACAGTTGTCCACGGGATAAACATGACTGGTTTTAAAATTGCATCTAGATAATATAGCTTTCCTTTTTGTATGCTGGTCCTGCAAAAAGCAGGACAATGTGACATTTGGGGGGGAGGACAGTGTGTTAAATACTGATCTAATAACCTAAAGACAGACCCAGAAAAGTTGTAGCACATGGACTGCAGCAGTTCAAGATGCTGCTCACCACCAATTTCACATGGACGATTAGACAGAGTAATAAATTACTGAAAAAATTGGACACAACTCAAAAATATTCTTAGAAGCCCATCATTATGGAGACTAGCACATGAAAATGAAGAAATCTGAATAAACAAAAAAAAACTCAGACTAATTGGGTAGCCTGATAAAGATTTTTCACATCCTTGTCTACTGATTGAACTTACTCAGATTGGCTGAAGACTTCAACTTAAAGTTTTGATGATGAATAATCAGAAATAAGCAGCAGAGAATCGTCACCTGCTCAAAAGTAAAATGATTTAATTGCAGATGAATTGAGTGTTTAATACAGGAGAGTTTGGATATTTTTAAAAGCAGAGGTAGATAGATTCTTGTCAAACAAGGGAGCAGAAAGGTATCGGGCTGGGAAAAAAAATGGAGGTTTGAGGTTACAGATTATTCATCTTATTGAAGAGTTGAATAGGCTCAAGGGGTCAAATGGCCTACTCTTGCTCTTTGTTCACAAGCTTGTATGTTTAGCACCTGTCAACGATGCAAAGGCATGAACATATACAACATAAAACCTTGCTCATTAAAAACAATCGCAAAGCCAGATTTTTAAAACCTGATAGCTTGCAATCTTGGTATTAGTGGCAAATTAATTTTAAAAATCTGTCTGCCTTCACATGCTAAAATTCAAGACTATGAATGAATTACCATACATGCGGCATAATTCTACTTATTGTTTCAACAGGACAATTAATTTGTTACAATATAGAGGTGCAAGTATTAAGGAAGCACAAATAGAACACAATAAAATACTGATTTCTCCATTAAATGCAGGGAACATGAAATTAATGCACAGATGACATGACAGAAAAACACTGAACATTAAAGAACCACCTACCTTGTCGACCTTTTGGATGTTCTCCTGGTTCATTGGCTTTTTCATGTCCTTTCCCACCGTGGTGATCAAAAGGATTTGAAAAGGCTTGGCCAGCTGGGAAGTGTAGAGCTTGATTAGGTGGTGGCTGCATAGCAGGCTCCTTGGCTAAATGATGTACTGGTTTCCCTTGATGTTGTCTATCCAGAACTGTATTGGTACAGTTAAAGGAGAAACAAAATCACAATGAGGAATTCATTTATTCTGAGGAGTTATCGTAAACAATTTCCAGTTCAAAATGAGAACATTTTTGCAGAGATTCAATTATGGAATAATGACTGTTTGTCTTTTGTATTCCCTGTTACACATAAAAACACCAAGGAAAGAAAATGTAAGTTACTGTTTTGCTATGCACAATTCACCACTATGTCACGATACAACTCATTACCACTGGTATTTTAACAGTTCCGACGCAGTTGGGTTTACAATTATCAAGAATAGATTTTCAAACATTAACTGATCTGAAGACTATAATATCTACAATCAAGACATTCACATGTACACAAACAGCATGCATGAAAATAACCCGGTTGCCAAATTTAGGTCAGGACCTGGAAACCACTCTATCCTATCCATAATTTGCACAATCAGAAGACATTTACTTTCAGAGGCTACATCACAGATGGTGAAAAGTCAAGATGCTCTTTGCAGCTAATACTGGAGAAAGCCCTCAAATGAAAGATTAGCAAATGTATATGATCACTGTGCAATTCATAACCAGAAAATCTCAATTAGTACATACTGCAAAACCAAAAAGCCCAAAGCAATTAGATTTATAATCTACTTCTTACATTCAAACTCTCTTTTTTATACAAAGCTCCAGTGTTGAGAACAAATTGTTTAAATGCTCAATTTAGATTTTAGGATTGTTGGAAATGCTATTATGATCATTCTAACAATTGAGTTTGGTGCATGTTTGAGAAGGCTACAACAGTGAGCACAATTATCTTCATTGAGGCACCATCAATGATTTGACAACCTTCTACAAGTTAACTCAACCAAAGTGTTTCTTAATATAAAAAGCTAATATTATAACTTCAGCTAGTTTTTCTCTGATAACCTTATTTCAGCTGCTGAGTGACCTTCCATCTCAAGAAACTGACATGTTCAAGCTTATTTGCTACAATAAGTATTGCAGAAGTTTGAAATTCAAATCTCATTTTAAAGGAAGAATGTTTCCATAATAACCAATATTATTACTGACAATTACAGATAAAATTCCTGAGACAAGCCATGAAATAGAAAGCAAAGTTTCACAGATGCAAAATTTTGAATGATTTCATATGGCATTTAATGTCAAATCCCAAGGACCACAGTAACACTGCAACACAGAATTCCAAAACCCTAAAAGACTTTTTGTTTTAAATTTTGTACAGTCTGAATCTCAACATGAGTGTTACCCCATGAGAGAGGATAGCTAGCTCAATTGTGAGATTGCTACCTTGCAGTTCAAAACTGCAACAGTACAAGCTCAATTTCTGTTCAAGTTGAGATAGACTTGGCACTTGCCTCCTTCCCCTGTCCCAGTCAGGGAAAGGGAATGGCAAACCACCAGAGAAAAACTTCAAACAAAATAGACAGGACGACAAACATTTGAAAGCTCAGATTTTCAATTTGAGCCCTATGCATGGCAATAGATGGACAGCCACATCACAGGAACTTGAAGCTGGCACAGGTACTTTAGTCCTTCTTGCCAGGGTCCAGTTCCCCAATGATGGCCATGCTAAAAAAAACAGAACAGGCTTATTTTATGTTGTTGAGAATGTATGCTGCAAAATCGGTGGGGGCAGTTAGGGTGATGTAGATGGCAGTGCATTTAGAGTCAGGGTCAGATTTACAGCATGGAAACAGTCCCTTCAGTCCAACCTGTCCATGCTGACATATCCCAAACCCAATCTCGTCCCACCTGCCAGCACCCGGCCCATATCCCTCCAAACCCTTCCTATTCATATACCCATCCAAATGCCTCGTAAATGTTGCAATTGTACCAGCCTCCACCACTTCCTCTGGCAGCTCATTCCACACCTGTACCACCCTCTGCGTGAAAAAGTTGCCCCATAGGTCTTTCCCCTCTCACCCTAAACCTATGCCCTTTAGTTCTGGACTCCCCGACCCCAGGGAAAAGATTTTGTCTAATTACCCTATCCATGCCCCTCATGATTTTGTAAACCTCAATAAGGTCACCCCTCAGCCTCCGACGCTCCTGGGAAAACAGCCCCAGCCTGTTCAGCCTCTCCCAACAGCTCAAATGCTCCAACCCTGGCAACATCCTTGCAAATCTTTTCTGAATCCTTTCAAGTTTCACAACACCTTTCCAATAGGAAGGAGACCAAATTGCACACAATATTCCTACAGTGGCCTAATCAATGTCCTGTACAGCCGCAACATGACCTCCCAACTCCTGTACTCAATACTCTGACCAATAAAAGAAAGCATACCAAACGCCCTCTTTACTATCCTATCTACCTGCGACTCCACTTTCAAGGAACTATGAACCTGCACTCCAAGGTCTCTTTGTTCAGCAACACTCCCCAGGACCTTAGCATTAAGTGTGTACGTCCTGCTAAGATGTGCTTTCTCAAAATGCAGCACCTCGCATTTATCTGAATTAAACTCCATCTGCCACTTCTCAGCCCATTGGCCTTGATTGAATATTGTGTAGCAGGTTCTACCACAGGAAACAGTGTACCAACAAGCACAACTCAGGCTGCATTGGGATAGTGCTTTCTATAAAATGTTACTTTAGACCACTGTCACTGTCAGCAAGTTCATGCTGACCCTATGAACTGTGACAACAACATTGCTACAGTAAGTTAGAAACATGCACATAGAACTTCTAACGCAACTTACTTACCATTTTGAGGAGATAAAATACAAAACAATCCAAAAGGTTTGTATACCTACCTGGTTGGTGATTCTGAGATTCTCCAATTTCATCTGCTCTAACGTGAAGATTTTCATCTGCTGTGTCATTTGGCTCCTCTTGTTCTACAGGACTTGGCACATTCACAACAAATGATCTCCCAGGTTTTGCAACATTTTGTTCATCAAATGATAGAGCCTGGTTTGGAGGGGGAGCCTGCATCACTGGGCCCCTCTCAAAATGACGGACAGGTTTCATTCCAGTCTCCACATTCAATTTGTCCCCAAGAATCCCACCACCCCTCGACCCTGGTTTCTCAACTTCTTCAAGCAGCAATTTGTTTCTCTTGTGATCTAAGGAGAAGATAAATGAAAATAACTCATTTCTACCTTACCATATACATTTAAGACTTTAATGTAAGGGGTTAGCCCTTCTTCCCCATAACCCACAATCCAATGTTAAAAATATGGCTGATATCCTTGTGAATGAAGGCAACACACCTCAACCACATTCCTTTAATGCTGCCTTAGGACTTGGAAAACCCAAACCTCTCAACTGTCCAATTCTCCAGGTGACAAAACTATGATGGAGATAGGTAGAAATGACAAGTTTAGGTTTGCAGATTTGGGAAAATGCTTTGACTTGCACTTCCAGAGCCCAGTATAAAAGTTCAGCCCACCAATACTGAACAATAGGGTGACAAAAACAATTTGATAGTGGCACAAAACGATATTAAGACTTCTATGGATAGGAGAATCAGGTATTCTGAATTGTCTTCTTTATAAGTATCTTGTGATCTTATAAAAACAGCATGAATTTCTTTGTATGATTTTAACAACATCAACTACTTCTAAAATATTACCACAAGGTGGCACTGCAAATGCAGTTTTTTGCAACAATGGCTTATGCAGGTAGTTGCATCTGCTGATGCCCAAGAGGATGTGCAGCAGATAATGTCAAACAGGATTTTGTTTAAAAAAATTAAAAGCTAACAATCAAAAATTAAAAGAACTGAATGAAAATATACATTGATAAAATATACCAAAGTAGTTTAATTTTTAAGCCAGCTTTTTAATTACATATGCATTTATACAGAATTTTAAAAAATAGGTCTGCAGTCTGCAATTGTTGGCAGATCATCAGTGTCATCAAGTGCAGTGTTTCGGCTAGATTTTGTAATGATCCAATCATTATCGTTAGCCAGTCTGTTCTCATTAAGATGTTTCAGACAAATAGGCAATGCAGTATGGTTTGAGAGCTTTCACAAGCTAGATGTTGAGCAGCAAGATGCAGAATCTGATCTATTCTCCACTTAAAGACCAATTATTACCAAGTCTCTGTTTTTGTGTGCCTATGCAAAAGCATATGAATCAACCAAAAGAAGGGGAAACAGGGAAACCAAAATAAAAGTGGAGTTTGAAAGGAGGAAGTAGCATTGAAAAAAGTGTTGGGGTTTACAATGATGTCATCTATTGACCGGCTTCTACTCTTTGAAAGAGGTGAAAAATGCAGAGATACACACTGGGCAGTCCAACTACAGTCACACATGATTAGGAGGTGCCGGTGTTGGACTGGGGTGTACAAAGTTAAAAATCACAACACCAGGTTATAGTCTTAACAGGTTTATTTGGAAACACTAGCTTTCGGAGCACTGCTCCTTAATCAGGTGGTTGTGGAGTACAAGATCATAGGACACAATTTATAGTAAAAGTTTACTGTATGTAACAAATTATATATTGAAAAAGACTGGAACTTTTAAGTCTCTCATCTTTTAGAATGTTAAAAATCACAACACCAGGTTATAATCCAACAGGTTTACTTGGAAGCATTAGCTTTCAGAGCACTGCTCTTTCATCAGGTCATCACAACAACCTGATGAAGAAGCAGCGCTCCAAAAACTAGTGCTTCTAAATAAACCTGTTGGACTATAATCTGATGTTGTGATTTTTAAACTTTGTCCACCCCAGTCCAACACCCGCATATCCAAATCTTCTAGAGTGACCATGCTGGTTTCAGTTCTTTCACATGTAAATTCCAGAGCTTTCTTAAAGTTACATTCTCAAGTGAACTTGAACAATAGGTGTCATGTTGGCCCACATAATGCACTGAAGGCATGAGGTGCCCTGTGTGAGGCTGTCTTTGCCCCAATGTTCAGACTGATTTTAATCTTAAAAAAAAGGGATTTACAGAATCTTACATGGATTCATGCAGTTTTTGAGCAAAATAAAATGTAATTCTGCAAGTACAAATTCACCCCACACACTCTTGTGCATGCGCATATGGGTATGTGTGTTCTATTCTGAATAACGATGGCTCCTTTATCTGCTGGTTTGATGACAATTTTGTGATTGGTTTTAAGAGCATGGATGGCGTTGCACTGTGATCAGGTGATGTTTTGCTCTACTTTGTGGGTGTTTCTGATTAATCTGGCATTTATATACTTCCTGACAGTTTGAGCATACATGTCATTCCCACACACACAGAACATACACCCCTTTACACTCTCACAGACACTCAGAGCCCACTCCCCACCCACCCAACCACCCTCTTCCCCCGTTTTTAAGCATAGCAAAGTGAGATCATAGAATTGGCTTTAGCAGACAGGAGTCTAAGGAAATCCAGCTCAATCTGGATCAATCAGGAAGGGGCTGCATAAAAATGTAGAACTTTGTATGTTTACTCCTATTCAACCATCTAAGAATACTTGGAAAATTGTATGTGTGTTCTGGTTCTCTCATTATACATACCAATCAAAAGATCCACCGGTTTAGCATGTTCATTTTCTTCTATCCCAGGCATGCCAGCATCATCATCTGCTTTACCTGGATCTGTAAATACAGCAGTGAAACTATAGCAGCACAAAAAAATGTTTAAAAACAATAATTTAATTGCAAAACCTTGATCAACCTGAAGGGATTCTGGAAATAATTCCAAAAGCAAATATATTTGTAAGTAATGCTGACAAGGCTACATATATTGTCCATCCATAATTGCCCTGAGGGTGCAAATATGGGTCGTCTTCTTGTAAGGATGCAGAGAGATGTTGCTGCAGCTAAGAATAAAGTCTTTGAGCATTACAAACCAGATGGAGGTGGTTTCAGATGACAGGTTTTTCTTGCATTCTACCAAGGAATATAACAGCTTTGCTGAAAGTATCCTCAGGTTATCAAGTTGAATGCAATTACAAACAAACATGAACTCCAAAATTAAAACCTCTTTAAAAAAGATAATGCTTGCAAAGAGGAACTCAACTTCCCTGAACTGAAAGTACGTTTTATTTGGGACACCATTTTGGAGTAGGAAAATGTAGTGAGGTGAAGCATAGCAAATAACAAAAAGTGTATTTGGTTTGAAATCAAAAAGGTAAAGAGTCACAGATTATGGAAGAGACCAAAAACTGACAAGTGGTATGAGCATCAGATAAACAGGAATGTAGAGTAATTAGATTAGCTATAATCTTATTGAATGGTTCAGCTATTGATGGCTTATTGCTGCTCCTTGCATATGGACATTAAAATTAGAAGAACTGAATTAGTGTTGCAAGGGAGAACAGCTGATCATGCCTCAACTAATTCTCAATATTGTAGTAATCCGATTAGCAGACAGTAAAATCTAGTAGGAAACAATCAAAATACACTAATAAAAGGTAGGAGATCATTAGAACATGCATAGTTCACATTTATAGATTGGAGAGTCATATTTAACTTAAATTTTCTGTTCCCAGATGTAGTGGAACATGGACTTAGGTTATGTGAAATTGAATCTTCAAACAGTAAGTCATTTGAAACCAAAAGTACTGAAAGACTTAAATGGATTAACAAATTTCTGAACCCACAACTGGTTCACAAATGTCTCTCAAGGAAGGAAGTCTACTGTCCTTACCTGATCTGGCTTAAATGTGACACCAGACCCACAGTAACATGCTGATTTTTAACTGCCCTCAGAATGATACAGCAAACCACACAGTTGAACTGGAAACTGCTAAAAGGCCTCAAGAAAGGAATTAAACAAGGAAGCTTACTATACAAAGCATGTTATTAAATTTGAAAGGGCTCAGAAAATGTTTACAAGTATGTTGTCAGGACAGGAGGGTTTGAGTTAAAGAGGAGAAGCTGGATAGGCTGGGAGTTTTTGTTCTCCCTACAGCGTAGGAGGTTGAAGGGTGACTGCATAGAGGTTTATAAAATGAGGGGCCCAGATAAGGTGAATAGCAAAAAAGTCATTTCCTTAGTGTGTGGGAGTTCATATTTTTAAGATGAGAGGAGAAAGATTTGAAAGGGACCTGAATAGCAACTTCTTCCACATAGAGGGTGGTATGTATGGAATGAATACCAGAGGCACACAGTTACAACATTTAAAATATATTTGGACAGCTACACTAATAGGAAAGGTTTAGAGGAACATGGGCCAAACCTAGGTAAATGGGACTAGTTCAGTTTGGAAAACCTGGCTGGCATGGACGGGTTGGACCAAAGGGTCTGTTTCCATGCTGTGTGACTCTAAGACCACTTGTCACCAATCTAAGCATAAAAGCAACAGCAAATGCAACCCAATCAACCCTGCAATGAGCTCCTAATCAACATCTGCTGTCTAATGCCAACATTTGGACAACTGTCTTAGACTAGTCAAGAAACATCTCAGACATCTACAACACTAAGGAGTAGCCATTCTGCCCATGTTTGTGCACGCCAGAGACCTCACTACATTAACCCCATTTTCCAGCTCTTGGTCCATTGCCCTGAAGATTATAGAAATGCAAGTGAACAGATAAGTACCGTTCAAATAAAATGAGTCTTTGACTTAACTACTCTTTCACGCAGTGAGTTCCAGATTCCACCGACTCAATTTTTCATCCACTCTTCTCTTAGCCTTCTCGACCTCTTACATTAAATCTATGATCCCTGCTTATTGATCCCTCTACCAATAGGAAAGTATCTTAATATTCACCCTACGCCCCTCACTTATATAACTCAATCAGAACCCCAATCAACATTTAAGTCTGACAGTCATATTCATAGAAACATGCCTCACTGACCACTGCCCAGACACATCCAAATGAAACAAAGTCCAGATAAGATCCAACCTTGGGTTACGATGTGACAAGTAGCATTTGCACCAGACAAGTGGCAAATGACCATATAGAGTCAAGAATTTCTCAGCTGCCTTTAAACGTGCAAACTTTTATTCTGCAGTGGTGGTGGAGGGCTGTTTTTCAGACTGGAGGCCTGTGACCAGTGGAGTGCCACAAAGATTGGTGCTGGGTCCTCTATTTTTTATCATTTACTTAAATGATTTGGATGCGAGCATAAGAGGTACAGTTAGTAAGTTTGCAGATGACACCAAAATTGGAGATGACATCGAAGAGAGTTACCTCAGATTACAGCAGGATCGTGAACAGATGGGCCAATGGGCTGAGAAGTAGCAGCTGGAGTTTAATTCAGATAAAAGCAAGGTGCTGCATTTTGGGAAAGCAAATCTTAGCAGGACTTATATACTTATTGGTAAGGTCCTATGGAGTTTTGCTGAGAAAGAGATCTTGGAGTGCAGGTTCATAGCTCCTTGAAAGTAGAGTCACAGGTAGATAGGATAGTGAAAGCAGCATTTGGTATGCTCTCTTTTATTGGTCAGAGTATTGAGTACAGAGGTTGGGAGGTCATGTTGTGGCTGTACAGGACATTCATTATGCCACTGTTGAAATATTGTATGCAATTCTGGTCTCCTTCCTATCGGAAAGATGTTGTGAAACTGGAAAGGATTCAGAAAAGATTTACAAGGATGTTGCCAGGGTTGGAGGATTTGAGCTAAAGGGAGAGGCTAGGGCTGT